>NC_068374.1:5210894-5510894 GCF_023724105.1 Carassius gibelio | reverse complement strand
TTACATAACTCTAAATAGCTGACTTCCTGTTGGGCGGAGCCCAATGACATGCAATAGAAAATTGTTCGGCCCAATGAGATCTATATGTGTACTAAGTTTCATATGAATATGTGCAAGTATGTGTGAGCTATACATCAACATTTCTGACTGTGTTCCAGGGGGCGCCATAGAGCCCCTGTGCCACACCCGGGTCCCAGCCTCTGCAGGCTCCTAAAGGCCACAGATTCCAAAGTGTGTGCAAATTTTCAAGAGTTTTTGAGTATGTTAGGGACCCCAAAAGCCCCCACAACTTTGACGAAAAATATGAATAATAAACCCTAAATAGCCAAATTCCTGTTGGGCGGAGCCTATGACATGCAGTACGAAAGTTGTTTGGTTTAATGAGATCTACATGTGTACCGAGTTTCATGTGTCTACGTGCAAGTATGTATGATATATGGCCCTCAGTATTCCAGGGGGCGCTGTAGAGCCCCTGTGCCACGCCCGTGTATCAGTCTCTGCCCAACCCTAATGGCCGCAGGTTCTAATCTGTGTGCCAATTTTCAAGAGTTTTCGAAAATGTTAAGGACCCCCAAAATAATAATAATTATAAAAAATTAAAGCTGCAAGCAGCGATGATCGGGCCCTCGCACCCGGGCTCACCGCCAGCAAGCGGCTTTAGTAAAAAAAGCGAACGGCGAGAAATATGCATTTAAAGTCGTAAATATAAGTGGAATATGTCAAAGTTATTTATATGTGCCAATCTTCTTTTTGCCAGCAGGTGGCGCTATCATTATAATGGAATATTTTCCTTCAGATGTGTTCAGGCCAAGACTCTTATTAAAACATTTGAAGTTTGGGGAAGATTGAATATTTTATGCCTGAGTTACAACAACTTCTCTTCCTATGGCGAGACATCAATTTTGTCATGGCGCCATGGACACGACCTTTAACAAAAACTCAAGATAGACTGACCACGAAAAAGACATTAATGTCAAAAAATTTCTAGGAGTAGTTTGTCGCAGTGTAAAATATGACACTTCCTGTTGCCAATAGGGGGCACTATATATCTTTGTTGTTCTGTCCTTTCATCTGCTCACTGCATTTGTTAACTGTGTCTTACAAGTGGTTTTTAAAAGTAAAAATTACTTCAATTTCAGTCTCTTTCAATATAAGTGTTTATATAAATGTTAATTAAAGCTTAGTTAAAATATTTTAATACATTATTAATAATATTTTTTTTATTACATTTTTATTTTTAAATTAGTTTATGTACTGTGAAAAAACATAAATAATAATATTTTTAATGATAGGAATAACTAACATAAAAAAGATTAATAAATTATCTGAAAAATAGATTGTTCATTGTTAGTTCATGTTAGTTAATACATTAACTAATGTAAACCAAAGAGAGCTTATTCGCACTTTTCATGATCTATAACCATTTTTAAAAATACTTTTATTGATCTATAAACATTTCTGAAATTATTATATAAAACTATATTACCAGTAAAATTCATTAGCTTTTTAAAACACATATTGTTTTACTTTGAAAGATTTTTATAAATGATTTAAATGCTTTATAGACGTTTCTAAAACAATTATTTAAAAGTAATCCTGTAGCTCCATCTGGTGGTGGCCATGATAGGTATTACACACTGCACGTTTGGTGTTGCTATCTGAACCAGTCCGAATGAAGCGTTCCTAAATAGAGCAGGAGAACAGGACAGACTGTGCATATGCCTATGCAAGGCCAGGTTCACAAGCTCTATCTGTAATGCATATTTTTTTTCAGAGCCCATGTTAATGGATCAGAGCATTCACACTGCACATGGTAAAAGATGTGAACAGAAAAGGTTAGAAGTAGAAAGGTGTGAAAAGAATGAATATCTAGCGCATGAGCATAGAGAGAGTTGTGAGTGCACAGGACACAGTTTGAGCAGAGGAAACGAGTTTTAATTGCGCGCACGCTCTCCGAGCAAAAGCAGCATGTATCAGAGGACGCGTTTTTTGTCAAAGTAAAGGAAATGTGCATGCAAGCGGAGAGATTCATGCTCGCACATTATTTGTTTTTGCGTAACATGCTCTCGCTACTGCATCTGCACCACATACACATACTGTATACGCTCTGCAAACAGTGAACCTGTATAATCTATAACAAATCTATTTCAACACCTGAAGCATCGCTACAATGAGCTCAATGACCAATGCATGACAAGAAGACATGCTTAAAAATTCAGCACTCCTGAATATGAGTATTTCACTTCCAGCCATCGAGGACAATTATATATATCATTCATAAATCATGAAATACCAGATCTATAGTATTTATTAAGATTGATGTGATTTGAAATTGGTAAAATGTACTTGGAAAAAAATGTCATCATAATATCAACGTGCCTTATTATTATGTACTTTGTGAAAAAGCATTTTTAACAATTTTATTGATCTATAAGCATTTGTAAAATATGTTTGCCTGCATTACAGCTTAGTCTTTATCTGTGAGCTGAACTGTTTTACTGTTAAATCAGCAAGATTGTGTAAATTTAGGTCATGTCATGTCATGTCACAGAATGGCTGTCATAGGTCAGTATCAAATAAGTTTACAATTATTATCAGAATAAAAAAATATATACAAGTCATCGTGTATGTATTTTTAAAATCTTTTTTTATTTTGCAATTTACATAATTCTTAACCTAATTATATAAAATCATTTTGTCTGAGCCCTACAAATTGTACTATGTTTTTTCGTCCCTAAAAATGATAGAAAATGATAGAGAGATTTCTTAAGCTGTAATGATGAAAAAAATCAACAACACACAATTACAGTTTTTTTTTCTGGTGATTAAAGAGATGTTAACTCTCTCTCTCTCTCTCTCTCTCTCTCTCTCCCTATCTCTCTCTCTCTCTGTCAGGCAGGTTCCTCAAGCACCCCACCCCCCCTCCCTTCCCTCACACAGAGAGAATGCCAGAGAGTGAGATCAGATGTCTGACAGTTTTATAATTTTATTTTAATCTTACAGTGTTGTAAAGTCGTGAAACTATGCATATTTCCTCAGAATCGCATGTTCTCTAAATGAAAAATGGTTTTGAAATGTTTGGAAGCTGCAATTTAAAAATACCAGACAATTAATGTTTCCCTTTTTACTGTTATTTCAAAAAATCACCACGGCAAAACCGTTCAAGCTATCCAAAATCCATTCGCAATTTAAGTTCCTCAATGTTTTTTCAACATGTAGACAAAGTTTGGTGTGTATAGTGCACTTCCCCTGTGAGGAGTATGCATTAATTCACAGCCGAATTTGCCAAAAATACATATTCAAATCAAAATAGCTGACTTCCTGTTGGTCGTAGCTTATGACTGTGAATTAGAAAATTGTCCGTCTTGATAAGAACAATTTATGTACCAAGTTTGGTGTCTGTAGCTAAAACTAACCCCCCCACTTTTGACAAAAGGTGGCGCTATAGAGTGCCTCCATCACGTCCTTTAAAAGGTTATGCCATTGTCTAGATATCATTAATACTGATATGAGTTCTGAGTTTAATGTAAATCTGAGCTTGTTGTCTGCCTCAAAATCACCATTACAGAATATTCAAGTTTGACACGTTGCCATGGCAACACTATATTAGATATCAGTATACCCACAACAGATTTACATCAGCTGTATTTTGTCATTATTCTGATGAAGTTTGAAGCAAATCGAGTAAAAATAAGACGCTGAATTAAAAGAATTTTGAAAATGACACACTTCCTGCTGCCAGTTGGTGGCGCTGTAACTTTGACACCTTATAGTTACATATATGCGAGTAACATATTACAATGAACAAACCGATGAAGTTTGATGAAACTCAGGAAATGTATGCGGATGTTATTAGGCACTTCCTGTTTCAAATTTTGTGCCCTAATTTCAACGCCTCACCACGGGCAAACCATTCGAGATATCAAAAATCCCCTCGCAATTTTTCATCCTCAATGTCTTGAGATCATGTTCACCAAGTTTTGTGGCGAACGGGTGGAAAACCTCAGAGGAGTATTTCAAATTCCAGAGCATGCTTTTTTTAAACAGCCCTGAATAGCTGACTTCCTGTTGGGCGGAGCCTATGACATAGAGCGTGAAAGTTGTTCAGCTCAATGAGATCTATAAGTGTACTGAGTTTCATATAAATACATGCAAGTATGTGTGAGCTATGGTTCAGGATTTTCTGACGGTGTTCCAGGGGGCGCTGTAGAGCTCCTATGCCACGCCCGGGTTCCAGTCTCTGCGGCGACCTGATGGCCGCAGGTTCCAATGTGTATGCCAATTTTCAAGAGTTTTTGAGTATGTTAAGGCCCCCAAAAACCCCCGGACGGTTAAAAAAAAAAAAAAAAAAAAAGAAATATAGCTGCAAGCAGCGATGGCGGGCTCAAGCCACCAATGCCATCGCCACCCCGGTGGCATCAGGTAAACTGTGCCCAGCGGGCACATGCATTCACAATATCCCTCTGGCGGTGAGGTTTTAAAGGATATTGCAGTTAAAGAGTTAATCCGAATCATCTAGACTTTAAAATGACATTCACAGAACAATATATATATATATATATATATATATATATATATTTATTTAGTAACACTTTACAATAAGATTTCATTTATAAACATTATGTTAACGCGAACAAGATTTATATAGCATTCATTCATGTCAGTTAATATTCCAAACTTAAACATTAAAACATTGTTTTATTGTGATTTTTTTCCAAGCACATTTTACCAATTCCAAACCATATCAATCTTAATAACTACCATTATTTTTTATTTAATCATTTATGAGTGCCATACAATAGTCCAGGAAAGCTGGAAGAGAAAAACTCCTTATATTCATGTGTGCAGAATTATTAGGCATGTTTTCTTTTACAGATGAAATGCGCTAAAAAAGAGTTTTAACTCAAACTGTTTTAACTCAAAGTCGAAAATTATGAAATATCCATGAGAAATATCAAACACAAATGCAATACAGAAATGGATAAGTTAAGACTTGACCATTGTACAAAAATGCTGACTGGGTCATGAGGTCAGAAAAGAAGAAGAAAAAAAAAACAGGTCAAGAAGAACTGACAAAAATAATTGCAAAATAATTAGGAATTAATGTGAAGATTAATTTTTAGTCAATTCTGCAAGACAGACTTTCAGGAAAGGAGGTGGAATAAAAATGAGCTCCTAAATCTTAATCCCGGATTCAGGAAAATATATTCCTCAAACCATCGGACAAGAGGAGGTGGTGCTGGTCCTTCACGAGTCACTCTAATCTGTTCATAAAGCCTACATATAAAGTCTTAATATATAGTATTTCACAATACTTCATGGTATTCTAATTAAATCATTTTTTGGAATCTTAGATCTCTCAGAACCTGACACATTGTAATTCTGAGACTCCAGAAAAAAGGCAGTTCTGTAAAATGTTGGCGCTGGAGACTAAATGCTCTCTGATAGTTTCACACCTAATTCACTTAACACACACACACACACACACACACATTACCCACATGACAAAATGACATCAGATGTATGATAGTTTTTTAATTTTCTATCATCCATATAGTGTTGTATAGTCATGAAACTATGCATATTTCCTCAGAATGACTTGTCTTCTATGTGTACATTTTTTTTTAAGTGTTTAGAAGCTGCACTTAAAAAAAATAAAAGACATTTACTGGTTACTTTTTTACTGTTATTTCAAAAAATCACCACGACAAAACCATTCAAGCTATTCAAAATTCATCCGCAGTGAAGTTTGATTAAAATCAAGAAATGTATGTGGATGGTATTAGACACTCCCTGTTTCTCATTTCTCACCATAATTTCAATGCCTCGCCACGAGCAAACCGTTCGAGATATCAAAAATCCCTTGGCAAATTTTCATCCCCAATGTCTTGAGATCATGTTGACCGAGTTTGGTGACAATCATGTAAAAAACCTATGACAAGTATATCAAATTCCAGAGCATGCGCTTTTTACATAACTCTAAATAGCTGACTTCCTGTTAGGCGGAGCCTATGACATGCAATACGCAAGTTGTTCGGCACAATGAGATCTATATGTGTACTGAGTTTCATATGAATATGTGCAAGTATGTGTGAGCTATACATCAACATTTATGACTGTGTTCCAGGGGTTCCAATCTGTGTGCCAATTTTCAAGAGTTTTCGAGCATGTTAAGGACCCCAAAAGCCCCCGTAACGTTAGAAAAAAAATAAATAAATAATAATAATAATAAAAAATAATCCTAAGGAAAACAATAGGGCTCTCGCCCTCCAGGCTTGAGCCCTAATAATAATAACAACAAATAATCCTAAGGAAAACAATAGGGCTCTTGTCCTCCAGGCTTGAGCCCTAATAAATAATAATAATAATAATAATAACAACAAATAATCCTAAGGAAAACAATAGGGCTCTTGTCCTCCAGGCTTGAGCCCTAATAAATAATAATAATAATAATAATAATAATAACAAATAATCCTAAGGAAAACAATAGGGCTCTCGCCCTCCAGGCTTGAGCCCTAATAATCCTTAGGGGAACAATAGGGCCCTGCGCCCATTGGCTCGGGCCCTAATAATAATAATAACAAATAATCCTAAGGAAAACAATAGGGCTCTCGCCCTCCAGGCTTGAGCCCTAATAATAAGAAGAATCCTTAGGGGAACAATAGGGCCCTGCGCCCATTGGCTCGGGCCCTAATAATCCTTAGAAGAACAATAGGGCTCTTCGCCCCTTCGGGCTTGAGCCCTAAAAATAATAAGAATAATAAGAATAATCCTTAGGGGAACAATAGGGCTCTTCGCCCCTTCGGGCTTTAGCCCTAATAATAATAATAATAATCCTAAGGAAAACAATAGGGCTCTTCGCCCCTTCGGGCTTGAGCCCTAATAAGAATAATCCTTAGGGGAACAATAGGGCCCTGCGCCCATTGGCTCGGGCCCTAATAATAATAACAAATAATCTTAAGGAAAACAATAGGGCTCTCGCCCTCCAGGCTTGAGCCCTAATAATAATAATAATAACAAATAATCCTAAGGAAAACAATAGGGCTCAAGCCCTAAATATATACTGGATTTGAAGAATATTGTGTCCCTGGCCTTCACTGAGCTCATGTAACAGTTTAATGTACAAAAAATTGTGAATGAACTTGACTGTTGATGTCTTAAATAATAATGTCAAATAACCAACATTTCTCAAAATGGATATATATCTCATTTTGCAACGAAACTCTTCATATGTAATTAAAACATGTAACTGAGTGCATAAATGAACATGAGTAATCTTACCTGATGCTGATATTACAATAGCCGGTATTAACAGTGTACGTGATCTTGCTCTTGATTTTTTTATTTTTAGTAAGCAAATATATCAAACATGCGCGCAGTAAGAGCATCTATTGTAATTCACGTTGGCCAAAACACACAAGGAAACGCGTTGTGAAATAAAATATCACAGGCAATCACAGACAATCTGTCACGACCGGTGATACAAGGATACACGGTGAGAGATCCAATTGCAATTAAGTCTTTATTTAAGGGATAATCCAGAGAGAATAAACAGTCCAAGCAGGGGCCGATACCAGAAAAAACCAAACCAAACATAAACAAACAAGGACGCAGGGCAAGAGCACGACAAGATGACGGACATGAATTAACAAGGACTCCGTGACACATACTAAGACGGACCGGGTTAAATACACAAGGAGAGACAAACACTAATGGGAATTAGACCGAGTGTAATGATTAGTTACTAGTGACAGCTGGGTGCAAATTAAGCAGAGGACGTGAGGAATGATTAATAAAGTGACAGACACCGTGGGGAAGGGGGACATCCAGTGGATTCCCAGGGAATACAACCCAGACACTGTGACAATACCCCCCCTCGACAGAGCGGCTCCCAGACGCTCCACGACAAGACATAAAACAGAGACCAAGAGGGAGGCGGATAGGTGGAGGCTCAGGGGGAGGGACGGAGGGCCAGAAAAAAACATGGGAAACAGACACCAGAAGTGTAAACACAAAACAGGGAGACCAGGAGGGAGGTGGACCGGAGGAGGATCAGGGGGAGGGACGGAGGGCCAGGCTAACAGAGGGGAACCGACAGGAAACACAACAGAAAATGAAAAACACAAAACATAAGTCCATGAAGGACATCACGTGGCACCCACCAGGGCGGAGCAGAAGACCACCACAACTGTGTGGTTGGGATGGATGCCCCCCAGGGCAGAACAGACGACCACCACCTCCTTGTGGTCGAGGCCAGAGTCCCCCAGGGCGGAGCAGAAGACCACCACAACCGTGTGGTCGGACCAACGGGAGGACGAAACTGGTAATCCCATGGTGTTTATACTGGATTCCAGAAGATCGATGCTGACTTGACACTGCTCATGACGATTATTTGTGACTTGCATTTGTACATGAAGATCATTGGTGACTTGTATTTGCTCATGAAGATCAGTGGTCACTTGCCTTTGTTCATGAAGATCACCAGTGACTTTACTGGGTCCTTGAAGATCACCAGTGACTCGACTCGGTCCTTGAAGATCACCAGTGACTCGACTCGGTCCTTGAAGATCACCAGTGACTCGACTCGGTCCTTGAAGATCACCAGTGACTCGATTCGGTCCTTGAAGATCACCAGTGACTCGACTCGGTCCTTGAAGATCACCAGTGACTTGACTCGGTCCTTGAAGATCACCAGTGACTAGCCTTGTTTCTGGAAAGTCCATGGTACCTAGCCCTGGCTCTGGAAGGTCAGCGGTGACTAGCCCTGACTCTGGAAGGTCAGCGGTGACTAGCCCTGACTCTGGAAGGTCAGCGGTGACTAGCCCTGACTCTGGAAGGTCAGCGGTGACTAGCCCTGACTCTGAAGGGTCCACGAACACATGACTCAACTCTGGAGAGTTAACTGGGACCTGACTCGACTCTGGGGGTCAACAGGAACCTGACTCGACTCTGGAGAGTTCACTGGAACCTGACTCGACTCTGGAGAGTTCACTGGAACCTGATTCGACTCTGGAGGGTCAGCTGTGACTATCATCCTGTGCAGCGGCGCTGGGCAAGCAGCCATCTTGGGCCATGACTCTGGACAGGCGGCCATCTTGTGCTGTGGTGCTGGACCGGTGGCCAATTTGGGCATTGGCGCTGGGTTAGCAGCCATCTTGTGCTGTGGCGCTGGGTTGACAGCCATCTTGTGCTGTGGCGCTGGACTGGCAGCCATTTTGGGCCATGACTCTGGACGGGCGGCCATCTTGGACCGTGGCTCTGGACCAGTGGCCATCTTGGGCATTGGCGCTGGGTTAGCGGCCATCTTGTGTTGTGGTACTGGGCTGGCGGCCATCTTGGGTTGTGGCGCTGGACCGGTGGCCATTTTGGGCAGTGGTGCTGGAGCGGCGGCCATCCTGGGCTGTGGCTCTGAGCTGGCGTACATCTTGTCTCATGACGCTGGGCTGGCGGCCATCTTATGCCACGGGGCTGGGCTGGTAGCCATCCTGGGTAGTGGTGCTGGGCTGACGACCATCCCGCTGGAAGAGACAGGAGTGGCTGGGGCATCCCACAGAAGCCGATGCTGCAAGTAGCACACAAAATCCCAGAACTCGAACACGTCTAAATGAGCCATTTCCTTTTGAGGAACCGGGTCATCCAGCCCGCTGTTAAAGTAATCCTTTAGGGCCGCGTCATTATATCCCATGGCCTCAGCCAAGGACCAGAACACCTGTGCCATGGCACCCACCTCATTGCCCTCTTGGTGGAGAGCGGTCAGCTTCAAATACTTAGCTCTCCGCTCCACCATCCTGGCTGGGGAACGGGAAACATCAAACGACATACCGCTGGATCTTGTTGTGACGGAGTCCTTCTCTCACGACCGGTGATACAAGGATACACAGTGAGAGATCCAATTGCAGTTACGTTTTTATTTAAGGGGTAATCCAGAGAGAATAAACAGTCCAAGCAGGGGTCGATACCAACAAAACCAAACCAAACATAAACATAAACATAAACATAAACAAGGACACAGGGCAAGATGACGGACATGAATTTACAAGGACTCCGTGACACATACTAAGACAGACCGGGCTAAATACACAAGGAGAGACAAACGCTAATGGGAATTAGACCGAGTGTAATGATTAGTAACTATTGTCAGCTGGGTGCAAATTAAGCAGAGGACGTGAGGAATTATTAATAAAGTGACAGACACCGTGGGGAAGGAGGACACCTAGTGGATTCCCAGGGAATACAACCCAGACACTGTGACACATTCGCATTCGTACGGGATTAGTTTTCTCAGAGGATCACTGAGTTTGCTCAAAAACAGTAGGTAATTTGCTCTGGAATTATCACAAAGGTTGTGTGAGAAAAACACAGACGTTGCAGATTAAGACGGGATTAAAATCATATATAAAAGTATATGTAGTACATATTTCTCTAATGACCCCCTGTAAAATTAGTCCCGTCTGAATAGGGCTTTTCTCTGACAAACTGCAAGTGCCTGTATTCCTTCTGACATGGAAGAGAAAATGTTTGCTCTGTAAAAAACTGTAGACACAGTGTTACTGTCATGATCATTAGATGGGGTGCCCAAGAGATTCAGTAGAGGACACTCCACTCAGGACCATTCCACCGATCAACCACCAGATGTCACTTGGACACTAGCACCTCTCATACTGTTGCACCACACCCGAACTACATTCCCAATGAGTCACTGCATCACAATCACCTTGCCACACCTGCACCTCATCATCAGCCAATTTCCTTGCCACACCTGCACCTCATTTACACACACATAAAAGCAGCACAATCACTCTCTTTGAAGTCTTGTTTAGCCTGACATTTCCGAGCGTTTTTCCTAGTGTTTGTTCTCCCTGTGTATGTTCTTGGATTGTTTAAACTGACTCTGATTCTCTGCTGCCTGCCCTGATCTCTGCTCGTTACCGTTTATGATTCTGGATATCCCTAACATACCTGATGCAGTTCCTGATTTCTGCCTGTATGACCATTATCTTAATAAAGTTTCTGCACATGGATCCGAATGCCTCTGACACCCTGTTACAGAAGACTTCACCATACCAGGATCCAGCAGCCCGGTATCCCCTCGTCACTGAGGTATCGGTCCGGTTTCAATGTCAGCCTATCACCAATCTAGCCTAACCACAGGTCCAGTCGACCAGCTGTTAAATTTAAGGCAAGGAGATCGATCTATTGAGGACTATGTTCAACAGTTCTGTGAGTTGGTATATCAAGTTCCTCTAGACGATGAAGTCTTGTTTAAGGATTTATTCCGTTTTGGACTCAATGACCCAGTAAAATCATGGTTACCTAGAGGGGAGTCTAATGGCAGCTTAAGGGACATAATGGACTTAAAGCTCTTGTTATGTGGTTCTCCTTTCGCTGTGGGAGAGGCAGAGGACTTTAACTCTTTCCCCGCCAAACACGGAATTTTCCGTTTTTTATGAAAAAACGCATCCCCGCCAAACACGGAATTTTCTGGGTATCCGTGTTTTAGGTGGAATATGGTAAGGAAGACTCTTGCGCATGGTCTGAATGGGTACGTAACTTTTTGATCAAAGAAACCGACTGCGATCGTATCTAACATGAATGGAGTATGTTAGCGAGAATGTAGGTCAAAATATCTGACGGACAAATGAAGAGGTATACGGCTGATCAAGTACTGGAGGTGTTGATGGACTCAGAGTCCGATCGCTCCTTATTTGATCATTCTGAATCTGATCAGGACGAAGTAGTCAGTGAGACAGATGCACATGTCGTCACAGAAAGTTCTAGTCACGGACGAGCAGCAGATCGTTTGTTCACCCGTCGATCTTGACAAAGACATAGTTCACCTGTGTGTCGAAGAGTGGACAGTGACAGTTCCGACAGTGATACTTCCGACAGTGAGTGGACACATTCAAGGCCAAGATCTTAGTCATCTTTCCCAGGTGGCAGAACGTGTAGAGGTAAGATAAGAAAATATATGAGAAAGTTTTCTATACTTTATGCACAATGTTGGATTATATACACACACACCACACACACATTATAGTGTGTGTGTTTGTGTGTGTGCATGCATTTATGTGGGACTGTGTGCATAAATATGAGCGTGTAATGGCCTATTTTTTTCTCTTTTTGTGCACATTTTCCACACTGTAATATGTATGTACATGTTAAACTCGAAAAATTAGAATATCGTGCAAAAGTGTATTTATTTCAGTAATTCAACTTAAAAGGTGTAACTAACATATTACATTGTCTCATTACATGCAAAGTAAGATATTTCAAGCTTTTATTTGTTATAATGTTTTTGATTATGGCTTACAGTTTATGTAAACTCCAAATTCTAAATTAGAATATAGTAAAAAGGTTTTCATAAACCGTAAGCCATAATCAAAGTTATAACAAATAAAGACTTGAAATATCTCACTTTGTGTGTGCATTTTTTCATATGTGTATGTATTTGTCTTTTTATTGAAAGTAATTCCAATTATTCATATAATTATTTACAGGTAGAACACAGCGAGGCAGAGGCCGGATGCGTCAAGTACATTGACATAGTGCTGCTGGTGATCAAACAAGGGCCGGTGTGAACCATCCAGCTGAAGATACTGAACCTGATGATTCTAAGTGGCATGAAATTAACTGGCAGCCAGTTAAAAAAAAAACATTCCCTTCACTGAGAATCCTGGGCCTATTGGTGATGCTGCTGCTCTAGAGTCAGAACAATCTGTAGACTTTGCAGAGTTGTTCATTTCTGATGTACTGATTCAGAACATTGTTGATCAGACCAACCTGTATGCAGATCAGTGTATTCAGGCTATGGATGACACTTCAAAACATGCTAGATGTCATGCATGGAAGCATGTCACAGTTTCAGAGATGAAAACATTCATGGGCCTCCTTTTTCTCACTGGTATCATTCATAAGCCTGAACTTGAAATGTACTGGTGTACAGATGACATGTTAGCTACCCCCTACTTCAACAAGGTCATGCCTCGCAACAGGTTTGAAATCATATGGAGATTTCTACACTTCAGTGATAATACAACAAGTCCAGACAATTGTACTGACAGGCTGTACAAAATCCGCCCTGTCTTGGATCACCTTGTGTCCAAATTCCGCAAAATGTATCAGCCCAAGTCAAACATTTGCATTGATGAGGGGATGTTTCTGTGGCGTGGGCAACTAGCTTTCAGGGTGTACAATCCCCAGAAACCCATCAAATATGGAGTAAAATCCTACATCTTGTGCGATTCTGATACAGGCTACTGTTTTAACATGTGGGGAAAACGCTACCCTGGGAGACACGGTTGTCTCTCTCCTTGATCGCCTAGCAGGTCATGGCTACAGATTGTTTATGGACAACCTATACAACTCTGTACAACTGTGTGAGCGTCTACTTGATGTGAAAACCCATGTATGTGAAAACCCATGTATGTGGTACAATTAGAAAAAACAGAGGTGAACCGCCGGTCATTCGAGATGTCAGAAATGCTGACCTTAGGATTGGGGAAACAATCATGCGTCACAACGAAAATGTGATGGTCTTGGCATGGAGAGACAAACAAACAGTGAAAATGGTTACAACATTCCATCAGAACAACATGGAACGTGTTGAGGTATGGCAGAGAGGCCACCAAGAAAAAGTTGCAAAGCAAAAACCAGCATGCATTGTGGAATACAATCATGAAATAAATTGTGTTGACAAACTAGACCAAGACATTGTGTACTACCCATTTATCAGGAAGTCACACAAGTGGACAAAGAAATTTGTCATGTACCTGTTTCAGATCAGTTTGTTTAACGCTTTTGTCATTTACAAAGCGAAAAACCCACACTCTACAAACCCACTTCTCTCATTCATCCAGAGTGTTATAAAATCATGGACCAGCCAAGAGTATGCTAGTGGTGGGGAGAAAAGTGCTACTGAAAACACTCCAAGAGCACCATACAACACTGACCCAAAAAACAGGCTGAATGTCAGTTTTGCTGTTCATGAACTTGTTCCTATCCTGCCCACTCCCAAAAAGCAAACCCCAACCAGAGGATGCAGAGTTTGTGTATGTAAGGGGTTGCGGAAGGAGACCTCGTTCTACTGCAAAAGTTGTGGCGTCCCCTTACATCCTGGGAAATTTTACTCTGTGTACCACTCAAAAGCAAATTACAGTGCCTAAATTTAATATATTTTAGATTTATGTTTAATTGTAATATATTTTGGAAGGTTTTATATATGATGAAAACGACATCTGAATGTATTCTGCTTAAAAATGCACTTGTTTCATAAAAATGGCTTTTTCTCAGCTTTTTGTCCAGAATGTTGTGTTTTTGACAAAACCTATCTATGTTCAGGTGGCAATAAAAAAAAAAAATGAAGATAAAATAAAAGATTTTTTGTTTAAAAGCAGAGGCTCAGATCTTTATTTTGATATGTAACATGTTCATATATTCAAAGAAGAAAATATTCTGTGGGCCATTAAAGTTTACCGAAACCCTGGCGGTGGCTGGCAACTAGTTAAAGCCCCAAAATCACTGCACAAGATGGCCGCCAGCCCAGCACCGCTGCACAATATGGCTGCCAGCCCAGCGCCACTGCACAAGATGGCCGCAAGCCCAGCGCCGCTGCACAAAATGGCAGCCTCAGTTGAATTTCCAGAGTCAAGTCAGGTCCCCGTCGACTTTCCAGAGTCAGGTCAAGGCACCATTAACACCCATGAGTCAAGTAAAACCACAGTTAAACTTCATGAGCAAAGTCAAGTCACAGTCAATCTTCAGGAACCAAGCCAAGTCACAGTCGATTTTCAGGAACCAAGTCAAGTCACAGTCGATCTTCAGGAACCAAGTCAAGTCACAGTCGATCCTCATGAGCACAGTTAAGTCACAGTTGATCTTCATGAACCCAGTCAAATCACCACGGATCTACCAGAGCCTCGTCACGTCTCAGCCGAACTCTCAGAGCCTCGTCACGTCTCAGCCGAAATTCCAGTGCTATGTCAGATCTCAGCCGAACTTCCAGAGCTCTTGTCCTATCCTGTCACGGTCATGGAGGCCGTCTATGAGCTCTCATTCTTTCCGGTCATGGCTACGGAGGCCACCCACCAACTCTCTGTCTGTCCTGTCGCAGCCACGGAGGTTCTACATCAACTCACCGCCTGCCCTGTCACGACCACGGAGGCCAGCTAACATCTTATCACGGCCAGGGAGGCCGCTATTAACCTGTTTATGTTCTCTGTTTCAGCCCCACCTGACCAGACTTGCTCTCCTGTGCCATCGACTCCACTGTGGTGGTCCTTTTTGTCACAAACATTAGATGGAGTGCCCATGAGCTTCAGTAGAGGGCACTCCACTCACAATACTCAATGAAGAGACATGAGAGCTATCTATAGAAAACCTGACATGTCCACTTCTAAACCAAACAAGTGCTGCCAAAAACAGATATTCTGTGATAAAGTAATCCATATGAAAACTACGGGATGTCCTTTTTTCACATCTCCCTTCATTATATCTAATGTGACCATGTCCCAGTGCTGAACGCTCTATTCAGATTCTAATGTTTCACTGAAGCGTGCGGCTTGAATACGCCAACATAACACAACACAGCAAGACAGTTCTTCAAGTTTTTTTATTTTTTTTATTTTACTGTTTGCTTCGCGATGAGATGAATAAGACATAATTCACCCCAAAAAGATGTGATGTGGTTGAGGATTTGAGATTTGGAAAAAAGAATGAAGCAATACACCTGTCATCTTGGCTAGTGTCTACGGTCCTGGGATGACTGCTCATTCTTATCCAAATTATTCACGTCACTACCAAACATTGATAATGATTATATAATTATAGGCAGGGATTTTAATCTGGTTTAAGATCCCACACTAGACAGATTGTCAAATAGGCCGCACTCTTCAAGCAAATCAGCCAAAACTCTACATGACTTTGCCAAACGACTGGGCCTCTCCGACCCATGGAGGCACATTTCTCCCACGACCAAGACATTCTCTTTCTTTTCTCATGTACACCACACTTACATGCGCATAGATTTCTTCCTTCTAGATGATAGACTGCTCTACGTGATTAAAGCCAGGGACTGCCACTGTATTGCAATATTGGACCACACCCCCAACTTCACTTGACTTACACTTACGTGCCCACCTCAGCCCATTCAGGCAGTGGAGGTTTAACTCTTCTTTATTATCGGAAGATCCCTACAAGCAATTTATACACTCCCAGATTACTCTTTTTTGGAACTGAATGACTTAACAGACACAAACAGAGGTGTACTCTAGGAGGCTTCAAAGACCTATATTCGAGGACAGCTTATCTCATTTGTGTCTAATTCAAAATGAGTTGAATCGTCACAAAGTTTAGACCTGTTACAGAAAAGTAAGAGCATCGATGACAAATATGCAGTTAACCCAGACCCTATCCTTTACAGAGAGCATTTTAGACTCCAAACAGACTTCGATCTCCTATCTAATAACAAAACCAGGCTCTGTTTGCTCAAATTCACTGTAGAATATTATACAACTTTTTCCACTCTTCTCGCACCAGTCCTAAAAGATATGTAAAATGAGGCTTTTCATCAGCGTCGCCTTCCGGATACCCTATCTAAAGCCACCATCTCGCTAATTCCTAAGAAAGGGAAAGACCCCCTGCTCTGTGGCAATTACAGGACAATGTCACTCCTCAAAGTAGACCTCAAAATTCTCATAAAGGTTCTTGCACTCCGTATTCAACGATTAATGCCCTCCACTATTTCACTAGATTAGACAGGATTTGTGCTGGGCCGGCAATCTTTTCATAACACTAGACGACTACTAAACATCATTCGCTCAAATACTGATATCCCGGAAATCCAAAAAGGCATTCGGCAGGGTCGAGTGGGGATACCTGTACGAGGCAATTGATAGGTTCGGTCTAGGTGATAATTTTATTCTATGGGTTAGATTATTATATTAATCCCCGACGGCATCGGTTTCAAACTACTGGCATGTTATCATCTCCTTTCTCACTTTGGAGAGGCACCAGACAGGGTTGTCCCCTGCCTCCACTCCTAGTCACCATAGCAATAGAACCTTTAGGCATTTGGCTCTGTGCGGAAGAAGGCTTCAAGGGCATCACGCTATTTGGCGTAACCCATAAAGTTTCATTATACGCAGATGACCTGCTCCTGTATATCTCTAACCCTGTCTCCTCACTCCCTGTCATTTTGAATGTTTTTTATTGGTTCGGTACGTACTCCGGGTACAAGCTCAACTACCAGAAAAGTGAGCTCTTGGCAATGAACTCTTTGGCTAAGCAGCTCCCACGCTCGTTATCAGGATTTAAATGGAGTAACAATGGATTTAGCTACTTGGGGGTCCATATTTCAACAGCCGTATCGGACTTATTTCGCAATAATATCTTACCTCTGGTCGCAAAAACTGCAAGTGATTTTGAACGATGGGCGGCCCTACCACTCTCTCTCATAGGTCGGGCAAATTTGATTAAGATGGTTATCCTCCCCAAATTCCTTTATCTGTTCCAGCACATCCCTATACTAATTTCCAAATCTTTTTACGACAAGCTGGATGCAATGATATCTAAATTTCTGTGGGGCGGCAAACCCGCCAGGATCCGCAAAGCAATCCTGCAGTCCTCTAAGTCTGAGGGGAGCCTGGCACTTTACACATTTTAGACGATATTATTGGGCAGTTAACATACAAAAACTTTTATATTGGATGAGTGAGGATTGCCTCACCTCCTGCCTGGGTACATTTGGAGCGATCAAGCGCATGCCTGGCATTGTGGTTGATCCTATGCTCCCAACTCCCTTTGCCTTTAGGACTTGTAGGCCCATGCCTGATTGTATCACTCTAGCTTCAGGTCTGGAGTCAAATTAGGAAGTGCTTAGGTTTACATGGTCCCTCTATCTTGACACCACTGCTCCTAAATCATGTCTTTACCCCCTCAAGGTCAGATTTAGCATTCAGGGCCTGGCATAGTAATGGTATTATTTGTGTTAAGGACCTATACAAGGATGGTATATTTGCATCCTTCACAGAGCTCTCTTCTCTTCACAATTTGCCAAATTCACACCTCTTCCGCTTTTTTCAGATTAGAGATTTTGTTGAGAAAACATTTCCCCACTTCCCAAATCGGCCCCAAAACCCTGACTTACTCCCTCTTGTCGACAGACCCCAATCGTAGAAAATGCATTTCTGTGTTGTACGAGTCATTAGGATCAACCTCTGCACACCCTGATACCGCGTGGGAGGGTGACTTGAGCATGGCTATTATGGATGAACAGTGGGGCCATGCTAAGGCTATGGTTCACTCATCTTTTATATACACCCATCATTGTCTAATCCAGTGTAAGATCCTTCATAGAACTCACTAAACAAATGCAAAATTGTCTAATATATACCCTAATGTCAGTGATGTCTGTAACAGGTGTAACCAGTCCCCTGCCAATCATACGCATATGTTCTGGTCTTGCCCTAAACTGACAAATTTTTGGATTAACATTTTTGACACCCTGAGTGGAGCTTACGAACACACTATCTCACCCAACCCTTTATCAGCCATTTTTGGCATCTCCCCAGACACTGACCTCCTTGTTGCGTTGTAAAGGACGAGGACGTCAGGGTGCTGGCTAAGAGGTTAAAGGACCTAAAAACTCTGCATGTTATAACCTAGAACTTGATGGCTGCTCTGTCAATTCTTCGTCATCAGTAAGGAACCTAGGTGTGCTATTTGATAGGAATCTTTCCTTAGAAAGCCACATTTCTTGCATTTGTAAAACCGCATTTTTCCATCTGAAAAATATATCTAAATTATGGCCCATGCTCTCAATGCCAAATGCAGAAATGTTAATCCATGCGTTTATGACCTCAAGGTTAGATTATTGTAATGCTTTATTGGGTGGTTGTTCTGCACGCTTAATAAACAAATTCCAGTTAGTCCAAAATGCAGCAGGTAGAGTTCTTACTAGAAGTATGACCATATTAGCCCGTCAACTGTGTCAACTGTACACTGACTCCCAATCAAACACTGTATAAATGTTAAAATCTTGCTTATTACTTATAAAGCCCTGAATAATTCAGCACCTCAGTATTTGAACGAGCTCTTGTTACATTATAATCCTTCACGTCCGCTGCATTCTCAAAATTCAACTGCATTAATTAGGTAAACCAGAACCGAGAACACTTCCCAAAAATACCCAATGTACTTGCTACATCATTAGAAGAATGGCATCTACATTAATATTAGTCTGTTTCTCTTTTATTCCAAGGTCACCGTAGCCACAAGATCCAGTCTGTATCCAAGTCAGAGGGTCACTGCAGTCACCCAGATCCAGTATGTATCCAGTATGTATGGATCAACACCTAGAAAGAACCTCTAAAGCCCTGAAGACAGGGGAGACAAGGACAACTAGATGAATCCCAGATACAGATCCCCTGTAAAGATCTTGTCTCAGAAGACCACCAGGACAAGACCACAGGAAACCAATGATTCTTCTGCACAGTCTGGCTTTGCTGCAGCCTGGAATTGAACTGCTGGTTTCATCTGGTCAGAGAACTGGCCCCCCGACTGAGCCTGGTTTTACCCAAGGTTTTTTCTCCATTCTGTCACCGATGGAGTTTTGGTTCCTTGCCGCTGTCGCCTCTGGCTTGCTTAGTTGGGGACACCTTTTTTTACAGTGATACCATTGACTTGATTGCAAATGATTGCACAGATACTATTTAAACTGAACTGAGATGATGGGCCCTATTTTAGTGTTCTAAACGCAAATTGTAAAGCGCATGGCACAGGTGCACTCAGGGCGTGGCCTTTAACTGTCATTTTGCATTATTGACACACTGTTTTCCTAATGTTGTTCAGTTGCATTGACACAATCTTTTTTAAAGCGCTATATAAATAAAGGTGACTTGACCGTTATACTGTAGCTTGACCGTAGCTTAAATTAAGAAAAGCTTAATATATTTACAATATGAAATGAAAAAAAAAAACAAAGTTCTGCTTGACATACTTCAGTTTGTCCAATGGGCAGTTTGGATCCTGAAGTTTTTCAGAAAGCATCTTGACTCCTGAATCTCCTGGGTGATTGTAGCTCAGATCCAGTTCTCTTAGGTGTGAGGCATTTGACCTCAGAGCTGAAGACACATAGCGACATCCTTTCTCTGTCACCATACAGCCAGACAGTCTACAAAAACATGAATAATCCATGTGATAAACAGACATCTCTTTCATGCATTTATACACATTTTAGCCATTAATTATTCCTATACGGTCATGTCTTAAGGTTTACTTAATGATGGTGAGTCGGGCACCTAAACACTAGGGGTGCAAAAGATTGTAAATGATCCCTGATCCGAACGGACCAAGCCCCATAGTTCAGCATGCCTGTGATTCGTTGATTAACTGTTAGGTTTCGCCCTCATAGTAAATGTTTTTATTGCCAGTTCAAGCAATTTTAACTAGCACACTGTGTTATGTTCACTCAGCTACTGCTGCACACAGCTGGAGCACGCACATGCAGAAAAAGACATAATTGAGACACTGTATGAACACCAAATTGACTTCTCGTTTACATACACACAAAGTTATGTTAAAACAATTGTTTTGGAAAGTATTCTAGTAAATGCAGTCAGTTATGTCTTAAAAAAAAGCACCTGAGAAAGAAATCGGATGGGTGTCAGTATTGGGTCCATGCATTTGGTCTTAAAGAGAATACCTGCTTATGTCTGTTAATCAAATAATCCACATTTTTAACAAAGATCAATCTGTAATTAACTTGTTGTGCTGTGAGCATTATTGTGTTATTTTAAACTGAATTATTACATTTCTGCAACTGTATACTTCTGTTACTGACTTTATTAGTGTTGTATTAATTTTGTAATTTGTTTAATTGTTCTTGTTTTATTACTGACTTCTTTACTTCTATACAGCTGCAAAAAAAATTTATTAAGTTTTTAATTATTCTGTTTTTTTTTTTTGCTCATCCAAAAAATTTTTTTATCCATGACTCAAAATCTGCAATGTGATCCAAATTGTGAGGGTTGTGATTCTTTGCACCACTACTTAACACTATAGTTTACAGTAACTTGTTTACAGTATTGTGTGTAACCACAACCGACACTGAAAAGGACACATCCTCACTAATTATTTGGGCAGATTGTTTGATATTTTTCATGCTGCTCTGCTGCACTCCATTACACACATATTGGCTTCGGATAACAAAATACTTACTAGGTCTGTCTCAACTGTCTAACAGTGTTTATCAAGGTCAAAATGGTTAAGACAGCCAATCAAATAAAAGGGCAGATGCTCGATGCATGTTCAACAAAAGCTTTACAATCTGATAAAAACACTTAATATTTTGTTAATTATTTTATGGAAAATCATTTACCTCAGTATCTCCAGCTGACAGTTTGGATTCTTCAATCCATCAGAAAGAAGCTTCACTCCAGAATCCTGCAGGTCATTGTTACTCAGGTCCAGTTCTCTCAGGACAGAGTTTGAGGATTGTAGAGCTGAAGACAAACTTTCACAGGACTGAGCAGTGAGATTACATCCACATAGTCTGTGTAAAGAACAAAACAAACATCAAGATGTGTTTACTTACTGTGTTTATTAATTTGGCAGGGCTCTGACAGTGTGATACAGTTTAGGTAAACTCAATGATCAGTGAATATATCTGATGGTTTTAGCTTTAAGAAATAATGTAAGGCTTTAACACAACATTTAATGGCATTCATTAGATTTTAAATAGGTGTTTTATGAAGAATTGAAATACTGAAACATACGTCACTGCAAGTCAGAGAAGGGAGAGTGGATCCAGTTGCAGAAAGTTTGTATTTAATTTTTTTTGTTCAATATGAAGAACCAAACTAGAAGAACCAAACTAAAAACAGGTAACAAACTAATCAGAAACTATGGAAACAAACAAGAACATACTTAGGAACCAGGGCTGCATTCAGCCCCAACAACATGATGAAAACCATTTTTTAAATTGAAGCGGTGGTGCATTGAACACCCTGTTGTGATGACACAAGCGTTTCAACTATGGCAGCTGAGAAGGCCATTCTTTGTGTTCTTTTTGAAGAGTTTTCTGAGCATGATGAAATTGGTATAAATGCGTGTTTAATACTGCAAAACACTCTAAATGTTACAGTTACTGCTCTTGACTTCCAGAATAACAGAGGACATCCGAATCAAGTGAAGGGGTTTGTGGAAACTGTGGTTTCCTAATTATTGTGATCCAACATTTGCCTAGCATTTCATATTATTTTTATTGTGCGTATTCAGCTCATCATTACTGCTAATCACTGTTGTTGTGCTAATAATGTTATTGTAATATTATATTCCATTATATCAGAGAAGTATAGAGAAGTTTAGAAAGGTGTCACTCTAAAATACAATTGAAAAATATATAAATGTGTAGCATTTTTATGTTACATTAATCAGTGTCTAGCACACTTTCCATTGCGATTACTAAATTATATTTAGACAGACTTAAAAAAGTTCCAGCTCCATACATGTGCTCTTATTATTTCAGTTACTTTGTCTTTAAAGTAAATAATCGTGTGAAAACAATATTCTTGCTCTTGAAATTTATTTAGGTGTTAATTACATTGTGCCAACTGTCTCTTTAATACCGCATGGTTTATAAGCATGTTGCTGGTGATTGGTAAAACCGTAGGAAAACATTGTGCACCGGTTTGAGCTTGAAAGCGCCCCAGGGAAACAAAAGACACAGGCAATAATCAAAGGAATCTAGAAACAAGATAACACATGATGAGAAAAACATCAAAATAAGTCCCGGAACAGAAACAGAGATTCAACCTGACAACACCTGGACAGTTGATGTTTCATGTACCGATAATTTTCCTCAACTGGAGGTTTCAAGTATCAATATATAACCCCTTTTAAACCAACCCATGAATGTGCAATTATAACAGATAACTCAATCCAGCCATACAAATCATCAACAGCAGGTGAGTTCGAAGAACCGAATTAGTAAGATCCTGATAAGCGTGATGATATCATCTTGGATGTGACATTTAATCTTGGATGTAATAAGCAACGTATGAAAAGGACTATAGGCACTGAGTACTGTCAATCATAGCACTCACTGGCCCAGCTAACCAATCACAGCGCACACTGGCCCAGCTTACCAATCACAGCACAAACTGGCCCAGCTATCCAATCACAGCACACACTGGCCCAGCTTACCATTCACAGCACACACTGGCCCAGCTAACCAATCACAGCACACACTGGGCCAGTTAACCAATCACAACACACACTGGGCCAGCTAACCAATCACAGGACTCACAGGGCAAGCTAACCAATCACAGGACTCACAGGGCCAGCTAACCAATCACGGCACACACTGGCCCAGCTAACCAATCACAGTACACACTGGCCAAACTAACCAATCACATATTTCAGAAGAGGGGCCTTCATTTGATACAGGAACTATTCAAGCCATTCACCATTCATGAGCCAATTGGAAAATTTTTGCTTCCATCAAAATAAATTTATTCTGATTGATAAATCTGTACGTAGTTAAGATGAAAAGCAAATAAAGTGATTGGGTTAATGTGCTTTAGTCTATCCAGTGGGATGAGATAATAATAATAATTACTGCTGAAATAACAAATGACAGCTTCCGTCCTGAGCTTCTAGGTGCGCAGAGTAGAGGCAGATGTTAATAATGTTCCTGCTCTGCTGAACACCTTGTGACTATTAACAAGACAAATGCAAAGCAAGACAGGCCTGAGAGTGTGACGGTGGGTGAAAGGACAGTCTGGAAGCAAATGCAAGTTACTGATTTAATGAGAAGATATAACCTGGGTACATAAACAAACAATGACGATGAGACGGCGACACTCCGAGGGGATGGTGAAGAGATGAGAAGACCAGCTGATGGTGGAGGGAAGGTGAGTAATCCGGATGATGACGGCGTGAAGCAGCAGGAGAGGGCGGCACAGGAACTGCGGGGAGTAGAGCCGAAGGTAAGTGTCCATGGCTGAGTGAACGTGCGAAGAATGGATGAGGTTCTAGGGAAACACAGACATCCAAACGCAAACAACACTGAGAGCCAGACGAACAGGGTAACCACATCAAACATTAAACAACGATCTCACAAACACAAGACGTGAGACAAGCCATTATATAGTGGATGAGTAATGAGTGGCAGCTGTTGCTGATACAATTAACGGAGACGCCCACAACTAATCAGTGCAGACATGGAACACACAGAATTCACCACAAAGTGTAAACCGAGATCACGGTTTACCAACCGTGACAGTACCCCCCCCCCCCCTTCTCCTAGAAGGGCCTACCTGCTGATTGTAGTCATCAATAAGGGAGTGATCCAATATGTCCCTAGCAGGTACCCAACTCCTCTCCTCCGAACCGTAACCTTCCTAGTCCACCAGATACTGAAATTCTCGTCCCCTCCGTCTCGAGTCCAGAATACGATTAACCGAATATGTCGGTTCCCCATCTACGAGACGCGGCAGTGGGGGAACCGGAGTAGGTGGATTTATACGTGCATAAAACATGGGTTTAATTCATGAAAGGCGGGGTGTATCCTCTTGTATGCAGGAGGTAGTTTGAGGCGGACTGTCACCGGACTAATGATTTTGGTGATAGTGAACGGGCCGATAAATTTGGGAGCTAATTTAATAGAAACGGATCACAGATGAATGTTACTGGTAGAAAGCCACACTTTTTGACCCACGACGTAGACGGGAGGCTTTGACCGGTGGCGATCGGCCTTGGCCTTAGTGTGCTCCCTCACCCGGAGCAGAGTCTCACGGGCTCTGGTCCAGGTGCAGTGACACCTCTGGACAAACGCTTGAGCAGAGGGAATGCGACTTCAGATTCCAGACTGGGAAACGCTGGTGGCTGGTACCCCACACTACACTGAAACGGAGAGAGGCCCGTAGCTGACATTGTCAATGAATTGTGGGCGTACTCCACCATAGAGAGTTGTTGACTCCAGGAAAAAGGATTCTTGGAGACCAAACATCTCAGCATCCTCTCTAAATCTTGGTTGGCTCGCTCAGATTGTCCGTTGCTTTGGGGATGATAACCCGACGACAAGCCAACTGACGCCCCTAACAATTTGCAAAATTATTTCCAACATTTGGATATAAACTGAGATCCCCTGTCTGAAACCACGTCTACCGGGAGGCCATGAAGCCAAAAGACGTGATCTAAAACAGTAACCGCTGTCTCCTTGGCTGTCGGTAATTTGGGCAAGGGAATGAAATGTGCCGCCTTCGAGAACCGGTCCACTACGGTCAAAACGACCGTCATGCCATTAGAGGGCGGGAGGGCGGTCACAAAATCTAGAGCGATATGGGACCAGGGTCTCGAAGGGACAGACAGCGGTTGAAGAAGGCCATCAGGAGGTCGGTTAGATGACTTACCACTGGCACAAACTGAGCAAGCCAAAACAAAATCACGGACATTGCGAGCCATACGTGGCCACCAGAATCGTTGTATAACCAAACCATTAGTTCTACTTATCCCTGGGTGACAAGCCATGTTAGAACAATGACCCCACTGGACAACTTCGGACCTTAATTCCTCTGCATTATCCCTTCTTGACCTTCGACTCGACCTCCCATACGAGTGCTGAGACCACTAATCTCTCAGGCAAAATACACTCGGGAGTAACGGGACGGGCGGAGGGATCAAAAAGACATGACAAAGAATTGGGTTTGACATTTTTGGAACCCGGGCGGTACGAAAAAAGTGCCCAACGAGCCTGCACGGAATTGAGTCTTTTGGCAGTTCTGATGTATTCTAAATTCTTGTGATCAGTCCAAACAATAAAGGGAACCCATGAACCCTTTAACCAGTGGCGCCACTCCTCCAGTGCTAATTTGACCACCAACAACTCTCTATTGCCAATGTCATAATTACGTTCGGCAGGAGATAATCGATGTGAAAAGAACGCGCAAGGGTGTACCTTATCGTCCGAAGCAGCACGTTGGGACAACACTGCTCATACCCCCACCTCTCTGATGCATCGACCTCCACCACGAACTGCCATGTGGCATCAGGGGCCACAAGGATGGGAGCCGAAATGAAGCGGTTCTTGAGGTTAGTGAACGCAGCCTCAGCTGCATCCGACCAACTGAACGGAGTACTGGGGGAGGTCAAGGCTGTCAGAGGTGAGGCTAGTTGGCTGAAATTACGAATGAAACGACAATAGAAATTGGCGAACCCCAGAAACCGCTTCAGGGAAAAGCATCACCAAGAACGGCATCACCAAGTACTCAAAGTGCCCTCTAGGGGTATTGAAGGCGGTTTTCCATTCATCCCCCTTCCTGATGCGGACCAAATGATAAGCATTACGTAAATCCAATTTTGTGAATATGGATGCTCCCTGCAACCTCTTGAAAGCTGAAGACATGAGTGGTAAAGGATAAGAATTCTTAATAGTGATGTTGTTCAGCTGTCGGTAATCAATGCAAGGTCGCAGAGAACCATCCTTCTTACCCACAAAAAAGAACCCCGCCCCCGCTGGAGAAGAGGAAGGACGGATGAACCCAGAGGCTAAGGAATCAGAAATGTATTTCTCCATGGCCTCCCTCTCAGGAATAGAAAGAGAGTATAACTTGCCCTTAGGCGGAGACTTACCTGACACTAAGTCTATGGCACAGTCGTAGGGACGATGCGGAGGGAGAGAAGCAGCACGGGACTTACTGAACACTTCCTTCAGGTCCAGATACTCAACGGGCACGTTTGGCAAAACCATGGTCCCTTCTGAAAGACAGAAACCGGGGCAACAGGACAAGCAGAAACCAGACAAGACTCATGACATCTTTCACTCCACAATGTGACAGTGTTAGAACCCCATTCCACTCGTGGATTATGTTTGGACAACCAGGGGTGACCTAAAACAATGGGAGCAACAGGGGAGTCCATGAGAAAAAAGGATATGGTTTCTTTATGGTTTCCAGACGTGATGAGAGTGATGGGTTCTGTATGGTGCGTGACGTCAGGCAGTTCCTGGCTGTTGAGTGCACTAACATGGATGGGGAGAGACACAGGAAGGACAGAAATGTTCAAGTGATGTGCCAGTGAAGAATCCATGAAATTACCCTCTGCTCCAGAGTCCAGAAGGGCGTGACACTCGTGATGTTGATTCTTCCACCGCAGTTTTACCGGAAGTAGGGTCAATGATGTAGGTGAGGACTTCTCAGCGGAGATCCCACCCGATAGTAGCCTCAAGTTTACTACCGGGCTGGGTCTTTTAACTGGGCATGAGTTGATGTTATGATTAAAGCCTCCACAGTACAAGCACAGTCCTTGGGACCTCCGCCATTCCCTCTCCATCCGGGACAGCCGAGCTCTACCCACCTGCATGGGCTCGTGATCGTCGACAGAACCGACCGTGTTCTCTCGACTCAGGCGCCCCCTAACAGGAGAGATGTTAGATCTGAAAGGACTGTGTTGGCGGCCCAGACAATTAAACCTGACGTCAACTCGCAACGCCAGTTCAATTAGTCCATTGAGAGTAGGGGGCAGCTCGAGGAGGTAGATCTCCTGCTGAACACGGTCGGTAGCCCATGCAGGAATCTATCCCACTGCGCCGCCCCGTTCCACTGGCACACGGCCGCCACGGTGCGGAACTCGATGGAGTAGTCGTTGACAGAAGAAGATCCTTGCCGGAGTTCCGAGAGGCGATGGGCGGCCTCCCTGCCGGTCGTGGCCCGGTCGAAAACTCTCTTCATCTCTTCTGATAGGTCGTGGAACGAGGCACAACACGGGTGTTGATTTTCCCACATCGCCGTCCCCCATAAGGCAGCCTTGCCAGATAATAGTGTGAGCGTGAACGCTACTTTAGATTCCTCAGTAGCTAAAGTGCAGGGCTGTAGGGCAAAATGCATCGAACACTTGGTAAGAAAGGTTCTACAAAATGCTGGCTCACCCGTATAGTTCTCCGGCCCCGGAAGTCGCGGCTCTGGTCGGAAATGGTCCTGGGGAATCTCCCGGGGGACGGACGGCGCAGACGGTGCGATGGGCGCAGTGGGAGATTTGAGCTGATGGAACCGCTGGGTGGATAGCGCGTCCGGTGTTAGAGATGCTCTCCTGCTGCTGATCCATGCGTTGACCACTGTGATGCATAAAATCCGTGAGGGTGTTGGTGCTCGCTGCTTCCATGGTGGTGAGACCGTTATGTGTCGGTGGGTGAAAGGACAGTCTGGAAGCAAATGTAAGTTACTGATTTAATGAGAAGATATAACGTGGGTACATAAACAAACAAGGGGGGATGGTGAAGAGATGAGAAGACCAGCTGATGGTGGAGGGAAGGTGAGTTATCCAGATGATGACGGTGTGAGGCAGCAGGAGAGGGTGGCACAGGAACTGCATGGAGTAGAGCCAAAGGTAAGTGTCCATGGCTGAGTGAACGTGCGAAGAGTGGATGAGGTTCTAGGGAAACACAGACAGCCAAACGCAAACAACACTGAGAGCCAGACAAACAGGGTATCCACATCAAACATTAAACAACGATCTCACAAACACAAGACGTGAGACAACCATTTTATAGTGGATGAGTAATGAGTGGCAGCTGTTGCTGATACAATTAACGGAGACGCCCACAACTAATCAGTGCAGACGCGGAAAACACAGAATTCACCACAAAGTGTAAACACCCCGAGATCACGGTTTACCAACCGTGACAGAGAGTCCTTGCACAGCATTCAATCTGTCCGGACGCTGCTCACCAGTGTTTCTGGAGGATGTGTCCTCTCCTCTCTGAAGAGGTGTTAAGAAAATAGGATTGCAAGGGCTCTTTCTGTCACTTGTTTCAGAGAATAGATTAAGTAGTGCTCTCTAACACTAGCACTCTATTTTATTTCTATTCTGCCTACTTGTTTGCTTCTATTTATGATATATAAAAAAACTTGAACCTCTAACAGTAACACTATTCTATTCTATCTTCATTATTTGTATTTATTATAAAAAAATAAAAATGCTTCTATTGTGCTCATTTCTAAGTTTCTTTTGATAAAAGCATCTGATAATTGACTAAATATAAATGTACATGTTTTATTCCCTTAGGCTCTAAGAATAATTAGAATTAATTTTTTTGGGAAGTGAGTTCGTTTATTTTTCGGATCGCAAATTGGAAGTTTTGCTCTGTTTGTCCAAGACTGAAGTCTGTTTGGACGATCATGATTCGAAGGGTCGCGGTTTGTGTATGGTGAGTTTTTCTCTCTTCCTCTAACGTTTTGACTGTTTTCATTTGTGGGTGATGAAGGAGTAAAGAAGGGAAACGTAGAAATAATGGAATTCGATTTAACAGCGTTTACTATCATGCCCACGATCGAAGTCTTTAATAAATGTAGAAAAAAGATTTGGTGTTAATTGTGGAATTCTTCAATATTCGGATTGACAGGGAGGCCACTAAACAAGTGCTTAAACAAGATCTTCAGAAGAAATTGACAACTGCAGGTATTTTAGGTATTTTAGCAGGACATCAGTATATCTTCACAATAATGTGTGCGACCACCCGTTTTGTTGAAGCAATTCCATTACGTACATTGAGGGCTAAGGTGGTGGTAAAAGAGCTTCTTAAGTTCTGTACTACGTTTGGATTACCAAGGATTATACAGAGTGATCAGGGCTCGAATTTTACCTCCAAGGTTTTCAGGCAGGCTTTAGGGATTCTGGGTATTGGCCACCAAATGTCTAGTGCCTATCATCCCGAATCCCAGGGGGCCTTGGAAAGGTTTCACCAAACCCTCAAAGCGATGTTGCGACGTTATTGTATCGAGACTGGTAGAGACTGGGCTGAGGGTCTTCCTTATTTGATGTTTGCAACCAGAGAGACTGTACAGGAGTCTCTTGGTTTCAGCCCGGCTGAACTTGTGTTTGGGCACACTATGCGGGGTCTGTTAAAATTACTAAGTGATCAGTTGTTAAGCCAGCCATCTAGACCTGT
Organism: Carassius gibelio; assembly: GCF_023724105.1. Lineage (NCBI taxonomy): Eukaryota > Metazoa > Chordata > Actinopteri > Cypriniformes > Cyprinidae > Carassius > Carassius gibelio. Next base: position 5,480,953 of record NC_068374.1, on the reverse strand, counting down.
GCCTGTTGATGAGTATGTTACCTCCATCCGTGAAAAGCTAGGTAAAGCACGAGACCTGGCTAAGTTACATCTGTCTGAAACTCAGTTAAAAATGAAAGAACGGTTTGATGTAAAAAGTGTAAAACGAGACTTTTCACCTGGTGATCAGGTTTTTAGTTTTGCTGCCAATGCCTGGGTCGATTCTACATGCCAAATTTGCTTCTCCGTATTTGATTGAAAGGAGGTTGAATGAGACCAACTATGTTGTTGCTACACCGGACTGAAAGTGCAAGAATCGTTTATGTCATGTGAATCGCCTTAAAGCTTATGTGAGTAGAACATCATCTGATAACAATAGCAAGCAGGTTGATTCTCTCTTAACTTGTGCTGCTGCTACTGTGAGTGTAATAGCTACGACCTCTACGGACGAGGATGAACTGCAAAGCGGAGGCTTTCCTATTTCTCCCATCCGCCTTCAGAATTCTGCTATATTACAAGATCCCTCTTGTTTTCTTTCACATCTGACTGCAGAACAGTCTCATGACTTGTTGGAGTTGTTGAGTACTTTTTCAATCTTGTTTAGTGATGTCCCCGGTAGAACATCTGTCTGTGCTCATGACATTGATGTGGGGAATGCCAAACCAACAAAACAACACCCTTACAGACTAAATCCACGAAAGCGGGAAGTTATAAAGGTAGAAGTTGACTACCTGTTAAAACATGGTATGGCCGTGCCCAGTCAGAGCCCATGGAGCTCTCCCTGTTTGCTGGTACCTAAACCAGATTCAACCTTTCGATTTTGCATGGATTACCGTAAAGTCAATGATAATAATAATAATAATAATAATAATAATAGATTTTATTTATAATGCACTTTTCATTGGGGGAATCTCAAAGTGCTACAATAAAATAACAAGATCAAAACATCACAGATTACTAAAACATGACAGCTCAGCAATTATATGCTTTCCTAAATAAAAAAGTCTTTAGGTTTGCTTTAAAAGTGTCCAGTCTCTGTGTGACTCGCAACTGGACAGGAAGATGGTTCCAAAGCTGTGGGGCTAGAGAGCAAAAAGCTCGACCCCCCCATAGTACAAAGCTTGGTGAAAGGAACTTGAAGGAGCATGCTTCCTGATGATCTGAGGGTACGATTTGAAAGTTGCAAATTGATCAAATCTTTGAGATATGATGGTGCCTGGCCGAAAATACATTTGTGAGTTAACAAAATGATTTTGTATTCAATCCGGGTAGAAACAGGGAGCCAATGGAGTGATTTCAGAATGGGGGTGATATGTTCAAATTTCCTTACTTTCATTAGGATTCTAGCTGCGCTGTTTTGGATGTACTGCAAATTTTGTATGTCCTTAGCAGGAATCCCAACAAAAAGTCCATTACAGTAGTCCAGCCTTGAGGAGATAAAGGCATGGACAAGTTTCTCTGCATCTGGAAGAGTTAACGGGGCGGAGTTTGGAAATTTTTCGTAGCTGATAAAATGAAGTCTTACACAGATGTTTTATGTGGCCGCTGTAGGTCAACTGTGCATCAAGCTGAACCCCCAAATTTGTGACTGAGGAGGAGAGAGTAATAATCTTGCCATCAAAGAGGAACTGAGATATAGGAAAAGAACGAATCTGATGGGGGGTACCAACAAGGAGTCCCTCAGTTTTACTACTATTTAACTGTAAAAAAATTCCATTCATCCATGCCTTTATCTCCTCAAGGCATGCGGTGAGGTGAGAGATGGCTTCTGAGGGGTTAGGGACAGTTTTTGATATAAAGCTGCGTGTCATCAGCATAGCAATGGAAGGACAGCCCAAGTCTGCTGATGACGTGCCCGAGAGGTAACATATAGATGGTTAAAAGGATGGGACCAAGAACTGACCCCTGCGGAACACCACATGTAACGGTGGACAGCCTGGACTTACATCCTCCCAACATAACACATTCAGTTCTGCCAGACAGGTAGGACTGGAACCACTGCAGTGCAGTCCCCGAGAGTCCAACTGTATGATGGAGTCGATCCAGGAGAATAGTATGGTCCACTGTGTCGAAGGCCGCAGACAAATCCAACAGAATAAGCAGTGATGGCGATCCTGCATCAGCTGTCATCAGTAGGTCATTTGTCACCCTGAGCAGTGCTGTTTCCGTGCGGTGGGCTGAGCGAAAGCCTGACTGGAATTCTCGAACAGATTATTACGTCTAAGATGGTTCTGAAGTTGGGAAGCAACTGTTTTTTCCAGGACCTTTGACAGAAAAGTCAGGTTTGAGATAGGTCTGTAGCTTGCAAGCTCCTCTGGGTCTAATGAGGGCTTCTTCAAGACCGGGCAGATAACAGCTGCTTTAAGAGAGGGTGGAACATGACCAGTTTGTAATGAAAGATTAACTAACTTTGTAATGATTGGACTGACAATAGGAAAATATGACTTAAGCAGAACTGTCGGAATAGGGTCCAATGTGCAGGATGTGCTCCTTAGTCACTTCAGTGGAAGAAGGCTTTTGTGGTTCCAAAAAATGGCTAATTGTGGCAAACAACTGCTTAGAATTACCTGTATTTTTATTGATTTGATTTGAATAAAATTGACAACGTGCGTCTTTCAGGGACTTAAAATAGGTCCTTTGATGGTCACGAAATGCAAGCTTATGGACAGTGAGTCCCGATTTCCTGTAATGACGCTCCAAGGCACGGCCTGCCATTTTCATTCTACGTAGTTCTTGTGTATACCAGGGAGAAGAGCATACAAAAGTAACTTCACGTGTCTTAATAGGAGCGTGGAGGTCAAAAACACTGCTCAAAGATGCATTATAGTGGTCCACCAGTTCGTCTACAGTTGAGATGGCTGGACAAGAAATTTGTTTGAGGTCTGCAGTCATAGAGTTTTGGTCAATGTGTTTGTTACAATGATGTAACAAAGCCTGACTCCTTTCCTCTTCCTAGAATTGAAGACCACGTGGATAAAGTTGGTTCAGCTAAATATGTTACTAAGTTGGACTTATTGAAGGGATATTGGCAGGTGCCCCTCACTAAACGAGCCTCTGAGATATCTGCATTTGTAAACCCTGATAGCTTTCTACAATACACCGTTTTAGCCTTTGGGATGAGAAATGCACCTGCTACATTTCAGAGGATGATGCACCAAGTTCTTTCGGGAGTCTCAAATTGTGAAGTGTACCTAGATGACATTGTGATTCATTCAGATGATTGGGTACAACACTTAGAAACTCTCAGAGAAGTTTGTAGTCATTTAAGGACTGCTTCATTGACACTAAATCTGGCAAAGTGTGAATTTGCTAAAGGTACAATTACCTATTTGGGTAAGCAAGTTGGTCAGGGACTTGTAAAACCAATTGATGCTAAAATAGCAGCTATTCTTCAGTTTCCTGTTCCATCTAATAAATGTGAACTAAGACGTTTTCTGGGGATGAGTGGTTACTATCGAGCTTTTTGTTCAAATTTTTCCACCTTGGTCTGTCCACTCACAGATCTCCTCAGTATAAAACGAGAGTTTGTGTGGTCTACCGAATGTCAACTTGCTTTTGAAGCTGCAAAGGATCTCCTTTGTCAGGCTCCTGTTCTCTCTGCACCTGATTTTACAAGGACTTTCAAATTACAGGTGGATGCGAGTGACAATGGTGCTGGAGCTGTATTGTTACATGAGGATCAAGCTTGTGTTGAACATCCTGTCTCCTATTTTTCTAAAAAGTTCATTGGAGCTCAACGGAATTATAGTGTAATTGAAAAAGAGGCCCTTGCACTGTTGTTAGCTCTCAAGTATTTTGATGTGTACCTGGGTAGTAGTATTAGTCCTATTGTGGTATATACTGATCATAATCCCCTGGTGTTCCTCTCTCGTATGTCAGGTGCTAATCAACGGTTGTTACGGTGGTCTCTTACTCTACAAGAGTACAGCTTAGATATTCGTCACAAGAAGGGGGTGGAGAATGTTATGGCAGATGCCCTTTCAAGAAATTAAGAGTGGTACCCGATTAATGTATCCACCATCTGTTCCCCGAACTAGAAAATACTGTCTGTTCCCCGAACTAGAAAATACAAAAAACGTCCAAACCAAGTTAAGATTAACATTTTAATTGAGGTTCAACAAATAAAAAACAAATGCAATATGGATAAACAAATGATAAAGATTGGCTTATTGAATATCAGATCCATTTCTACGAAAACACTTTTTGTAAATTTAGTGTTTTTTATTTTTCTGTTTGACAGAAACTTGGCTAAAACCTGATGATTACATTATTTTAAATGAGTCCACCCCCCAAGATTATTGTTATAAACACGAGCCGCGTCTAAAAGGCAAAGGGGGAGGAGTTGCTTCAATTTATAACAACGTTTTCAGGATTTCTCAGAGGGCAGGCTTCAGGTATAACTCGTTTGAAGTAATGGTGCTTCATATAACATTATCCAGAGAAACCAATGTTAATGATAAATCCCCTGTTATGTTTGTACTGGCTACTGTATACAGGCCACCAGGGCACCATACAGACTTTATTAAAGAGTTTGGTGATTTTACATCCGAGTTAGTTCTGGCTGCAGATAAAGTCTTAATAGTTGGTGATTTTAATATCCATGTCGATAATGAAAAAGATGCATTGGGATCAGCATTTATAGACATTCTGAACTCTATTGGTGTTAGACAACATGTTTCAGGACCTACTCATTGTCGAAATCATACTCTAGATTTAATACTGTCACATGGAATTGATGTTGATAGTGTTGAAATTATTCAGCCAAGTGATGATATCTCAGATCATTATTTAGTTCTGTGTAAACTTCATATAGCCAAAATTGAAAATTCTACTTCTTGTTACAAGTATCGAAGAACCATCACTTCTACCACAAAAGACTGCTTTTTAAGTTATCTTCCTGATGTATCCGAATTCCTTAGCATATCCAAAACCTCAGAACAACTTGATGATGTAACAGAAACTATGGACTCTCTCTTTTCTAGCACTTTAAATACAGTTGCTCCTTTACGCTTAAGGAAGGTTAAGGAAAACAGTTTGACACCATGGTATAATGAGCATACCCACACCCTAAAGAGAGCAGCCCGAAAAATGGAGCGCAGCTGGAGGAAAACAAAACTAGAGGTATTTTGTATTGCTTGGCGGGAAAGTAGCATATCCTATAGAAAAGCATTAAAAACTGCTAGATCTGATTACTTTTCTTCTATTTTAGAAGAAAACAAACATAACCCCAGGTATTTATTCAATACAGTGGCTAAATTAACGAAAAATAAAGCCTCAACAAGTGTTGACATTTCCCAACACCACAACAGTAATGACTTTATGAACTACTTTACTTCTAAAATCGATACTATTAGAGATAAAATTGCAACCATTCAGCCGTCAGCTACCGTATCATATCAGACAGTGCACTATAGACCCCCTGAGGAACAGTTCCACTCATTCTCTACTATAGGAGAGGAAGAATTGTATAAACTTGTTAAATCATCTAAACCAACAACATGTATGTTAGACCCTATACCATCTAAGCTCCTAAAAGAGGTGCTTCCAGAAGTCATAGATCCTCTTCTGACTATTATTAATTCCTCATTGTCATTAGGATATGTCCCCAAAACCTTCAAACTGGCTGTTATTAAGCCTCTCATAAAAAAGCCACAACTTGACCCCAGAGAACTTGTTAATTATAGACCAATCTCGAATCTCCCTTTTCTGTCCAAGATACTAGAAAAGGTGGTATCCTCTCAATTATATTCCTTCTTAGAGAATAATGGTATATGTGAGGATTTCCAGTCAGGATTTAGACTGTATCATAGTACTGAGACTGCTCTCCTTAGAGTTACAAATGATCTGCTCTTATCATCTGATCGTGGGTGTATCTCTCTATTAGTTTTATTGGATCTTAGTGCTGCGTTTGACACAATTGACCACAACATTCTTTTGCATAGACTTGAACACTTTGTTGGCATCAGTGGAAGTGCATTAGCATGGTTTAAATCATACTTATTTGACCGCCATCAGTTCGTAGCAGTGAATGAAGATGTATCATATCGATCACAAGTGCAGTATGGAGTACCTCAAGGCTCAGTACTAGGGCCGCTACTCTTCACGCTTTATATGTTACCCTTGGGAGATATCATCAGGAAACATGGTGTTAGTTTTCACTGTTATGCTGATGATACGCAGCTCTATATTTCCTCGCAGCCTGGTGAAACACACCAATTTGAAAAACTAATGGAATGCATAGTCGATATAAAAAATTGGATGACGAGTAATTTCTTACTGCTAAATTCAGAAAAAACAGAGGTGTTAATCATAGGGCCTAAAAACTCTGCTTATAATAAACTAGAACACTGTCTAAGACTTGATGGTTGCTCTGTCAATTCTTCGTCATCAGTTAGGAACCTAGGTGTGCTACTTGATCGCAATCTTTCCTTAGAAAGCCACGTTTCTAGCATTTGTAAAACTGCATTTTTCCATCTCAAAAATATATCTAAATTACGGCCTATGCTCTCAATGTCAAATGCAGAAATGTTAATCCATGCATTTATGACTTCAAGGTTAGACTATTGTAATACTTTATTGGGTGGTTGTTCTGCACGCTTGGTAAACAAACTACAGTTAGTCCAAAATGCAGCAGCAAGAGTTCTTACTAGAACCAGGAAGTATGACCATATTAGCCCGGTCCTGTCCACACTGCACTGGCTCCCTATCAAACATCGTATAGATTTTAAAATATTGCTTATTACTTATAAAGCCCTGAATGGTTTAGCACCTCAGTATTTGAATGAGCTCCTTTTACATTATACTCCTCTACGTCCGCTACGTTCTCAAAACTCAGGCAATTTGATAATACCTAGAATATCAAAATCAACTGTGGGCGGCAGATCCTTTTCCTATTTGGCGCCTAAACTCTGGAATAACCTACCTAGCATTGTTCGGGAGGCAGACACACTCTTGCAGTTTAAATCTAGATTAAAGACCCATCTCTTTAACCTGGCATACACATAACATACTAATATGCTTTTAATATCCAAATCCGTTAAAGGATTTTTAGGCTGCATTAATTAGGTAAACCGGAACCGGAAACACTTCACATAACACCGTACCTTCTACATCATTAGAAGAATGGCATCTACGCTAATATTTGTCTGTTTCTCTCTTGTTCCGAGGCCACCGTGGCCACGAGATCCAGTCTGTGTCCAGATTAGAGGGTCACTGCAGTCACCCGGATCCAGTACGTATCCAGACCAGATGGTGGATCAGCACCTAGAAAGGACCTCTACTGCCCTGAAAGACAGCGGAGACCAGGACAACTAGAGCCCCAGATACAGATCCCCTGTAAAGACCTTGTCTCAGATGAGCACCAGGACAAGACCACAGGAAACAGATGATTCTTCTGCACAATCTGACTTTGCTGCAGCCTGGAATTGAACTACTGGTTTTCGTCTGGTCAGAGGAGAACTGACCCCCCAACTGAGCCTGGTTTCTCCCAAGGTTTTTTTCTCCATTCTGTCACCGATGGAGTTTCGGTAACTTGCCGCTGTCGCCTCTGGCTTGCTTAGTTGGGGTCACTTCATCTACAGCGATATCATTGACTTGATTGCAAATAAAAACAGACACTATTTCAACTGAACAGAGATGACATAACTGAATTCAATGATGAACTTCCTTTAACTATCATTTTGCATTATTGAGACACTGTTTTCCAAATGAATGTTGTTCAGTGCTTTGACGCAATGTATTTTGTTTAAAGCACTATATAAATAAAGGTGATTGATTGATTGATCTAGGAGATGTTTGGGTTGACGTCTTTATTTTGTTTCTTATTTTTATTTTATTTATTTTTGCATTCTTAGTGGTGGGGGTGTTACGTCCTGTGGACGTATTTGGGGATTGTGCGCTCTTGGGAGAGTGACTTCACCTACTGGGCAAGTTAGGCATTGCATGTTTTCTTCTCTTGCTCTTTCTGTCTCTCTCTCCATTATAGATCGCTAATTGGATTCCAGCCGATGTCCATCATTCATCAGTACTGAGTGAATGCTACAGAGATCCAAGGTGTATAAGATGGCAAAGAAATAATGCTGGAGGACTGACGGCTACGCGCTCACTCTTTGTCCTGATCCAGATTGGTGTTATTTTGTGTATCTCAGTGGGACCAAGTGTGGTCTTTATTACCTCTTAACTTTGTGAATGAACTTGTCAATTACAAACTATGAGAGAGTGTGTGAACGTTATGGTGGGTGTGTTTATGATTCTTTTGTGTTATTTTCTAATTTATGTAAATACCTTTGTTTGTCTTTGTTAGGAAGCGGTAGGGAGAGGGTGCCATTTGTTTTGAATATATAATATTGTTTATGTTTATGGTAGACCGGGAGATAGGTTTCTTTCTTTTTAGTTAAGGTTATTTAGAGTTTATGTGTTTAGCTAAAGGGTTTTTTGTTTATGTTGGCCTGGCCCTCTCCTGAAGATTTGCTTCCTCTTGTTATTAATAAATTAAGTTATTTGCTTAATTTAGTGTCTGTGCTTTTCTGGATCAGGGGATTGATGTGACCGTCAGACTTTTTATTTATTTACATTTTGTTACGACGTCATTTAACCCCTAGACTAACAGTGAGGTTCGTAACACTCCTTTAAAAACACAGAATCAATGGCAAAGATGTCTTTAGATTTACTATTGTTTACGTGTGATATTACTTTTAAAACCGTCCCTTCATCTACATTAGATAATTTAAAAAATGACTCATCACAATTAATGTTATGTACACAAATTGATTTCAGGAACATATCGGCCAGATCCCGCACAGAGTCTAAAAAATAATCATTAAAATGTGTTGCCACCTCTATGTTGTCATTTTGAATAATTCCCTTTATTTTGAGTTGTACATGATCACAATTTATTTTTTCTTTTCCCAGTAATTTATCCATACTTTTCCAGAGAAGTTTACCATGTCCTTTTGGTTCTTTAATCAAATTTAAATAAAAGTTTGCCTGTGCTTTTCTAAGCTTTGTGGTAACTTTGTTCCTTAAACTTTTGTATACATAATGATCAGTGGTCAATTTTGATTTAAGAAAGGTTTTAAGTGCCCGGTCTCTCTGCTTCATTAGCTCCCAAAGAGAGCTACCAAACCATGGCAATTTATTTTTATTAGTTTTATTTCTTTTTAATTCTGTATATTTGGTAATAGTCTCCTGTAAAGTTAGAGTAATATTATTACATGTATACTCACAGCCTTTACTTTCAACTCTAGACTCCCAATCAATTTCATTTACATCATTCATCAGTTTGATTTGATTTCTCTTTGGAATATGAAAAAAATTATTTTATTTATTTGTTGTTTGTCTCTGTACCTAGATTTGTTTATTTTTCTAGCAACTAGAGTAAGGTTATGGTCTGACAATCCTGTTATTAAATTGTATGTTTTGGTAACCCTATCTGGTTAATTTGTAAATATAAGATCAATCAAAGTTTGTTAGTCTAGTTGGCTTGTTTATCATTTGAGTCATTTGTACCGAATTTATAATATCCTTAAGTTTTTTCTTTCGTACTTTATCAAGCCAGTTTATATTCAGATCACCCATTAACAGTTTCTTTTGTTTCGTATTTTTTAAGTATTTCAGCTAGATCAAAATAAAATTAATTTGTCGCATTTGGTGGTCGATATACAGCAAGTAAAATGAATGACATTTGTGCTGAAAGGGTTATAGTAACACCGACACACTCCAAGGTTTGCACTGTAATATATATTTGATGACTATTGATGCTTTCTTTCACATAGATTAAAACTCCGCCTCCTTTCTCCTTCCCTCTGTACCGTCTGTAAACATTATATCCAGGAATTGTAAACACGGATGAAGGAGTCGTGGATGTTAACCAAGTCTCTGTAAGACACAGGTAATCAAGATTTGAGTCTAAAAGTAAATGTTCCAACTGTTCCGTTTTTGAAATCACACTACATATGTTTATATGTCCGCCAAATATTCCTTTCGGTTTTATTTTGGGATTCCATAGTATCGATGCATGATTAACTGTTTGGAAAAGTTTAGCATTTCGTTGTTTGGAGGTGACAATAGTTTGTAGCAAGTTGAAGTCTGCAGTTTTGGACGCACAGCATGTTAAGATGTGACCTTGTAGCATTGAGGTCGCTGGTGTTGCCGTGGTTGTATTTAGCTGCGGTGAATGTTGTAAATCTGTAGGGCCAGGATTTGCATGAACATCCCCGCATAGTAGTAGTAAAATGCAAAGAATCGTCGCATTTCCTCGCTGAACTTTTACGTGACGAGCCACTCTCCATGCGCGTAGCTGACCACGGTGATCATCCTGGTAAACGGCTCGCCCACCGTCCAGCACGTTAGAATAGATTTTATATACTGGCTCCACGAGTCCAGGGGAACAGCGAGCGTCTTTGGCACATTGCCAGGTGAAGTTGAGCGTTCACAAGCAGCTACCCAGCTCCCAAACATTTGCATAGTAGTGAGAGCCATCAGGTACAGCAACACAATTAGCACACTTAAGACCCGGGCATTGATATCTTTTGTCAAAGGCCACACTGTCCCAATTGTTACAGCAATTCCTGTATCAGGCGGCTTCCCAGGGGTTTTTAGGATATATATTATATATATATAATATATATTATTTTTATTATGTATTTATTTATTTCCAAATGTTGTCATGGCTATAGACTTCCTACACTTTCTTACAAGCTTTTTTTCTCATGTATCTTCTTAATAAGATAGTTAACATTTACATTTATGTAAATTTGCTCATTATTCATTTGTAACACAATAAGCAAACGTGAACAGATTAAAGAACATGAATGATGATCTGACTCCAGCTGTGATTAAAGAAACCAAATGGGAAAATTTAGCAAATTCAAATGTCAAAAATTCAAATGTAATGCAGACAATAAAAACATATAAACATCATTAGAAATCTGTTATCTGTCAGTTTTGCCCCCCTCACATTCATTCCTTCATCTTCATCTTCGTCTTCCACACTGAGCTCTTAATCATCAGCTCTCAAACAGAAACGCACACCTCCTCAGCTGCTGTAGTTTGTGTCTCACACACATCTCCTGCTCACTGACAGTAATGTGATTCTCAAGCGATCATGCAAATGTGATCATGTTTTGAAAGTGCAGTGATTGTTTTCAGTGTTACTCACCGAACTGACCTGGATTCTTTAACCACAGGAAACAGATTCTGAAGAACTTCATCTGCTTTATGTTGTGCTCCAATAAACTGTTTCAGATCAAACACATCCATCTTCTGCTCTGATGTCAGCAACACATAAACCAGAGCTGACCACTGTGAAGAGGAGAGTCTGGTTTCTCTTATTTCTCCAGATTTCAGATAATCTTGGATCTCCTGCATCAGTGAATCATCACCCAGTTCATTCAGACAGTGAAACAGATTGATGGATTTCTCTGGAGAGCGATTCTCCGTGATCTTTTGCTTGATGAACCGAATTGTTTTCTCTCTGTTGTAGGAGCAGCTTCCTGTCTGTTTCAGTAGTTTTCGTAAGAGAGTCTGATTGGACTCCACTGAAAGACCCAGAAGAAAACGCAGGAAAAGATCCAGATGTCCATTCTTACTCTTTAAGGCCTTTTTTAAAGCTCTCTGATGCAGCTCAGATAATGAATTATATTTCTTCTGGTTAAAGATCTTAGACAATACACTCTGTTTGGTTTGATCAAACACATTTCTCCTCTTGATTGTAAAGGAGAGGTGCACATATAGAGCTGCTAGATGTTCCTGAAGGCTCAGATGAACAAAGCAGAAGACTTTCCCCTGATACAAGCCCAACTCCTCTCTGAAGATCTGAGTGCACAATCCCGAGTACACTGATGCTTCTCTCACATCAATGCCACACTCTCTCAGGTCTTCATCATAGAAGATCAGGTTTCCTTTCATAAGCTGCTGAAAAGCCAGTTTCCCCAGTTTGAGGATCATGTCTTCATCTGTCAGCTTCTTCTCATAGTCCTTCTGATGTTTGATGCTGGTCTGAAGGATCAGGAAGTGTGTGTACATCTGAGTGAGAGTCTTGGGAATCTCTCCACTCTCTGCTCGACTCATCATCTTCTCCAGAACAGCGGCTGAGATCCAGCAGAAGACAGGGATGTGGCACATGATGTAGAGGCTCCTTGATGACTTCAGGTGTGAGATGATCCTGTTGGCCAGACTCTGATCACTGATTCTCTTCCTGAAGTATTCCTCCTTCTGTGGCTCATTGAAGCCTCGTACCTCTGTCAATCGATGGACACACTGAGAGGGGACGAGATCAACTGCTGCTGGTCTGGAGGTGATCCAGATGAGAGCAGAGGGAAGCAGATTCCCCACAATGAGGTTCATCAGCAGCACGTCCACTGAGGCTGGTTCAGAGATATTACACAGTTTCACTTTGCTCTTAAAGTCCAGAGACAGACGACACTCATCCAGACCATCAAAGATGAACAACACTTTATATTCATCACTGGATATCTCCATTTCTTTAGTTTCAGGGAAAAACACATGAAGAAGATCTGAAAGACTGAGTGTTTTGTCCTTCATCAGGTTGATTTCTCTGAAAGGAAGTGGAAATATGAGCTGGACGTCCTGATTCTCTTTCCCTTCAGCCCAGTCCAGGATGAACTTCTGCACAGAGACTGTTTTTCCAATGCCAGCGACTCCTTTTGTCAGCACAGTTCTGATGGCTTTGTCTTGTCCAGGTAAAGGTGTAAAGATGTCTTTACATTTGATGGCTGTGTCCTCTGCTGCTGATCTCCTGGATTGTGTCTCAATCTGTCTCACCTCGTGTTCATTACTGATCTCTCCACTCTCACTCTCTGTGATGTAGAGCTCTGTGTAGATCTCATTCAGCAGTGTTGGGTTTCTCTGCGTCGCTGTTCCCTCATACAGACATGCAAACTTCTTCAGCAGATTTGATCTAAACATTGAAATAAACATTAATTGCACAAGTTAATAAGCCCAATGTCTCATATACTCTGTATCATATCTTTAAATCATATCTTTTACAGAAATGTTATACCTGAGAGCAGGCCATGTATCTCCACTATTGATTTGTTCTCGACAAACCATAGACGCGTCACTCTTCACAGACACACAGCTGGACTCTGATTCTGATCTCTTCTGATGTACTGAACTATAACGGAGATCAAATTTAATCCTTTAAATTAGGATTTAGTTTGAAAATAATTTAATGTAAAGAGCACTTTGAAATCAGTTCATACATTATTTATACACAAATAGTTAACTGTGTTAAAATATATGATAATGTAAAATGTCATGTTAAAATTATATTTTCTTACAAATGTTATACCTCAGAGCAGGCCGTTTATCTCCACTGTTCAACGTAATTAGTTTATCCATAGATGCGTAACTCTTTACAGACACAGAGCTGGGCTTTGGTTCTGATGTCTTCTGATGAACTAGACTAAAAAGGATTAAATTTACTGTGTTCAAATGGTTGTATGTAAAGAGCACTCAGCAGTAATTTAATGCACTGTTTATACAAAATAGTGAACTGAACTGTGATAATGTATGATAAATCAAAAACATCATGCGATAATCATATTTTCATACAAATGTTATACCTGAGAGCAGGCCGTATATATCCACTTTTCAAGGTAATTAGTTTATCCATAGACGCATTACTCTTTACAGACACACAGCTGGGCTCTGCTTCTGATCCCTTCTGATGAACTAGACTAAAACAGAACAGATTTAACCCTTTATTATGAGAATCATCTTAATATAACAAAATAATCTTCTTAATATACTTCAAAAGGTATTTTTTATGAAAAAGACTTTTGGAGCATTTATGGTCTCATTGTTTCAAATTGATATTAACCCTCCTGTTACTCTCAAATCAGATAACATTTGTTACCCACTGGGTTCATTTTGACCCCAGTAATTTAAACCTCCAGAATATGATTTTTTTTTTTTTTTTTTTTTTTTTACAAAGATTTGTGTCTCAGGCAATTTATGTCTTTGTTGACTACTTAAATAGCCTTTTAAGTTGACATACACCCCCCCCCCCCCCACCCCTTATAAATCCTGAATGCCCATTGCAAGGCTATGGACACATTTACAATTCACCATAAAATCTTACTGATTGACCTAAAATTTGAAAAGTGTATATATATAGATATATTTGGTGTTTTATTTGTTTTATAATATTTCTAAGTATAGATTTTTGTGATCCATAACATTTGAAAAGAAAAAAACTATTTGTTTTATCAAGGATAGTAACACGAGTTATGTTTGGGGTCAATTTGACCCCGGGAAAAACAAACACAATTTCAAACATTTAGAAATATTATATTATATTATACGTATGTAACCATTGTTCCCGGAAGGGAATGAGATGCTGCGTCCGCAACGCTATGGTAACGCCCTTCAGCATGACCAGCTCTGAATAATATGTGAAATCAGTCTCATGAATGGGCGTGACGTCATAGGCGGGTGACGTAGTGACCAGGAAGCTATAAAAGAATGTGAAGTGGAACGAGCGTCAGCTTCTAGGAATGAGGCGAACTCTGGCAGGGATGCCGGAAGTATGGCTTTGAGATGCAGCGTCTAGTTCCCTTCGGAGAACCATGGTTACATACGTAACCTGGGACGTTCCCCTTCAGGAACTCGAGCTGCATCCAAAATGCTATGGGAACGAGAATGCCCACGCCACCAGACTTGCAAGTCCCTGCCCAGTGTGTATACAAGGAGCACAATTAAGGGAAGAGAAAGAAGAGCCGTGAGTGGCTCACAGATCTAAACCATCTCATTAACAGAAAATCTTTGCTTAGATGTAATTTTCAAATGAGAGAGATGGAGAACATAGAGAGCACACAGAGTACAAAGAGAAATGGTTTAGAATGCTTTGGTTTATGCTTTTATAATGTTTGCTCCTCCCCTTTGTTTGGTAAACCATGAGAATTAGGTTTTCCCCTCCCTACGGCACGGGGAATATCAAAGTTCTCGCAAAAATGATGTTTTCCCCTCCCCCATGGCATATGAATCATCAAAGTTCTCATGAGAATTATGTTCCATGTCATGTAAACTACTTCAGATACGATTATGTTAGGTTAGAGCCCTAAAACAGAGGGAAGTTTTTTGAATATAATATTGGATATTTAAAATTATAGTGAACATTATATAATTATAACATGTTATAGTGACCTCAATAAAACAACTAAAACAAATGTGTGTGACATTTCTATATTTCTTATGTTTTATAAAGCTAAAAGAGCCTGGGGTCAAATTGACCCCAAGGAACACCGATGCTACAAAATGTGTACAGGACATTTAAAAAATATCAGCAGGTTAATTTTATGTTTACAGAGTTGTCCCCGTTAAATTAGGAAAATTCATAAAATCTGAAGAAATTTTTTTTTTAATAATGTATTTACAGACGTTAAATGTAGAATGTGGTCAAATTGACCCAAAAGTAAAAGGGGGGGGTGAAATGCTCGTTTTCACTCAATATCCTGTTAATCTTGAGTACCTATAGAGTAGTACTGCATCCTTCATAACTCCAAAAAGTCTTTAGTTTTATTATATTCATAAGAGAAAGATAGTCTGTACCGATTTTTCCCAGAAAAAGAGATAGGGGTAGCTGCAGCCTGGAGCAATGGGCGCGCCGAAAGGCCAAAAGGTTTCTCATTGGTGGAAGGAGTTTTACAATACGATGATATTTTTTCCTTTGCGTTATATCTTGCAGCTTTAGTAATTAGTTTATTGTTGTTGACAGACATATGTACAGTGAGACAAAACGATGACCGCACTGACGGCGAATCCTTCAGAGATTATTGTTTATATCTGCGTCCTTTTTGTACAAGAGAGTACAGAATACATCCTGTAAGTATAATAATTATTACCACCTCTATTGCAACTGTATGAATATCAATTCACAATCTGGAGACGATTAGACAAAAAAAACCTCTAATTTGGAGTTTGTTTCTACCTTTCTGCCAGGTCTACAACTAATGCAGAGTATATTCAAGCTGCCAACACACTGGTTGTGAAGAACCCTTTCCAGAGAAATATAGAAAGAAATGACTGTGTAAGTTACATTGTTTTTAAACCATTGATTTATCTCTATCAACACAATCATACACAATATTGTAGTAACAAGATGTTGTAATCTTTATTTGCTGGAAAATGACAATCAGTCAAGTTTTCACTGCCTGACCATCATCTTAATGTTAATGAAGTTCAATGTTTTTATTATTTTTTACATCTAAAACACCGTGTTCAGTAAGTATTTAGATGTTTTTCATATATGTGACAGTCTAAGCATGATCTGTTTCTGTTGTTCTAATGAAGGAAATTTGTGTTGGAGAGGATTCAGTGTCTGTTGAGGCACATGTGAATGTGTTATAAAGTGAGTATCAGAAAACACATGGACTGTCAAAGACCACACGACAGGAACATGCTCCTGGAGACGCTGAGAAAGCACGGAAGGAATGTCTGTGGAGGATGTACTCAAAAAATACTCATACTTTAGGACACCTGCTGGAGTGAGTATATTAAAGAAAAATACTCATCAACTGTAAAATATCTTGTATCAAATCTTTTCAGGTAATATTTTATTATTCTGTACCTTTTTAGCCCATCTGTTAAAAATTTAAAGCAATAGTTTTAGAAAACAATGTAAGATTTATCCGTGTATACAAGAACATGAAATGCATCATATATTGTGAAGCTTATACACATTAGCTTCTGATTGTTTCTGCAGTTCTGCAGTGTATGTAGCTACACCATCCGAGCCAAAGAGAATGCAACAGAATCTGATGAATCTGAAAAGTGATTTCTTTTTTTTTCTTGTTATTATTATTATTATTATTGTTGTTGATATTATTCTTTTGATTTATTTATTTCATGAAAGGGGGACCCGGCTACACCTTTCCTACCATACACCTGATGGATACTGACTGTAAAATGGCAATCACAGGAGGGCTCAGTGTGGTGACAGAAGATGGAACAAATGTGTGTCCGTGCACCAGCCTTGATGAAGCCTTCAAAACAGCCTTCTGGATGTATTCTGCTTTCAACATTGCATATCCACCACACCTGAGAAAGACAACTAGTGACTTTCCTTCAGAGGTACATTGTCAACATTAGAAGATGGAGACGAGCACTGTCAGTAACTTTACTCTGAATGATTAGCCTCTTGTATTAGATCCTCATGCCTTGACTGTACCATTGCCCAAAGTGCACTCGAAGGACATTCACTCTTTTGAAGTTAACTCAACATGTTGGAGTGGTACATGCACATTAACCAAATAGCTTGCTCTATTCTTTTTCTATTCTATCTGCTTTCTTTTTATTTATTATATTATTTAAAAGCCCTTGCTATGTGTACTGCATTTAAGCTAACTGAGACTTGTTATAGCACTTATATATCATTGCTCTTTTTGTTGTTTTTGATTGCTTCAACTCTTTCCTCATTTGTAAGTCGATTTGAATAAAAGGTCTGCTAAATGAATAAATGTAAATATTAGTATAACCTGTGGTATAGATGAGTGCCAGTCAACTTTTTTCTGATTCCATTCTTTTAGAAACCATGCACAGGAAGCATATGTACTTTTGTTACTCAGTGAAGAGTCAGTAGTACAGTTGTATTATAATATAATGGAGAAGGGTCTGGCTGCAGACTTGCAGTCTCAGACTCTTGCGCTTCATTTTATTGGATATTTTATTTTACTTATTGGTTACTTGTTTGAATCTTGTTTTCTCTTGTGTAGGTATAGTTGACTGGAAGTCTGTCAGTCCAGATGTGAGGAAGACACACAGAGTGGAGCTGGAGCTCAGCAGATGTGTGATGCTGTAGATACTGTGGTCTTCACAGCTTTCTATTCAGACAAAGAGTTTGCTGGATTCTATTCTATGGACTGCTACTACAGAATGAATGAATTAATTAATGAATGAGTGGTTTATCTATCTATCTATCTATCTATCTATCTTTATCTATCTATCTTTTTACTTGAATTGGTGACTGAAACTGAAAGCTAAATAAAACTTTTAGTGGATAAAGCTGTGTCTGTTTGCTTAATTGGTTAATGTCACTTAAAACAACGTTACTAAACTCTTCTGACTAATTTTTACATTTATTCGTTTTTAATTTTTACAAATTTTTCTTTATCAGGCAAAACCTGGTTTTCTAGTGTAACACTTTACAATAAAGGTTCATTTGTTGACTGATGTATTTACTAAAATTAACTATGAGCAATACATTTGATACGGTATTTATTAAACTTTGTTAGTTAATAAACATACATCTGTACGTTGTTTGTTCTTGTTAGTTCACTAATGTTTACAAATACTGCTGACTTTAAATGACTTTAACTTAAGAACAGCAAGTGCCAACTAACCATGTTAAGAGACGTTTGTATTCTCAAAAATAATTGTAATCTGTTTTTGATTATTGATAAACTAAAACCTAAGTTAAACATGCAGTGGTGATGACGTCAGTAAGATGTTTTGAAGGTACTTTCGAAAGTATTTTAAAATAATATTATTTACATCATTAACGCAGTTTTTACATTGGATGAATTTCAATTGGTTTTATAGGATTATGTTTAATTTATCGCTTTCTATTAATCTATTGGCCAATAGCGATTAAGAGTATGGCTCGCCTTTAGGCGGAACAGCCAGTTTACGCTAAACCTTTTGCCACGCCCCTTACCTTTCTTTCCACCAATGAGAAACCTTTCGACACGCCCACCTTTTGCCACGCCCATTGCTCCAGTTACCCCTACTTGCAGAAAAACATGACTGTCTGGAGGCGTGACGTGTGGGCGGAGCTAAAGAATCACGAGCGCGAGTAAGCTTTTGCGTTGAGAGCATGTGGAAGCTGTGACATTACCGTGAGGGAAAAACCATCATCCAAAACAAACCATGGCTTACAGTCAGATTCAGCCATTTATTTATGATCCAGAATCAGATCCCAAGGCTGAAATTTAACAAGAGCAGCATCAGCAACGACGTCTCTATGTGGTATGTACTGAAACTGTATATATTTGCTTAGCGGTTTTGGAAAATGACTAAGTTTCACTTTATGTCGTCTTTTTTTTTTTTTTTTAAGCTGTACATGTGGAAAGTGCAGTTTGATGACAACATTGCATGTTGCTTACTTGATGTGCTTACGCGCCGATAGCTAAGTTAACAACACAGAAATATTTGAAGCAGTTTTACTCACCGCATGCGGTTCCAACACACGATCGTGACCCTTTTTCGTTGGGACTGCATTATCCTTAAGAAATCAACGATGTGCAAATCCGGCGTCTAACTGGGCCTTGTTTGTAAAACAAGCATCTTCGAAATGCAGGGAACAAACAAAAACACTTGACGTTGATGCTCTGTAAAAATAAACTCCATCCACTGGTCCCTTAATGCTGTTTTTTTTGGTAATCTGTGCAGGGTTGTCTTGCCCTGGCAACCAGAAACACACTTCTTTTGTGACATTTCGCGACGCTCTCGCTCTGATCAGTGAATGTCAGTGCTCTGTTATACGGGAGCGCACGCTCTTCCGGCAGAAGTGCCCTTAGGACCCATATAAGGAAATTCCGCTCCTTCTAACGTCACACAGACCCATACTCGAAAAAAACTTTCCGAAACTTGTGACAAACCGGAAGGAGTATTTTTGGAACAAAAACGTTCAAACGTACAACTTAATTTTTGAAACTTTGTCTATGTTTAGCATGGGAATCCAACTCTTTAAGAGTGTAAAAAACTCAGTTAGCATGAAATAGCCTTTCACCCCCCCCCCCTTTTAAAAAACAGGATTTCATTTATGACTTTAACTTTAAATTAAAATGTGTTATAACAAAAGTAACTTAACTGTTCTGTTAAAAAAAAAAAAAAAACCTTACTCAAAGATTAAATTACAATGTATTAACATTAATATTTAATTTAGTGATTCACCTGTGTAATCACTAGAGCAGGCCTGACACTGAGAACCACTGCTTTAAACAATCCTAATTAATTTTTAAATTCATTTTCATAAATTCATTTAAATTGTACCGAAATTTTCGCTTATATTTTTCAGAAAACACTTTGATACTATTATAAGAATAAAAACATATATAACACACCTAATGCATGGGATTCATATAAGGAAAATGCCAGCAACACAACATCAGATGAAAATCTAACTTGATCATCTGTGATAAAGCAATACAAAAATACACACACGGTTATTTATTAATCTTCTGCAGGTTACAGGTCCTTTAAGTTACCCATTTGTAAAGTCTGGTAACGTTATAATTTACTATTTTCAAAGCTAGTGATTTTCTTACCTCATTTTAGACCCTTCTTGTGTTCACATTAAAGTTTTTGATCTCCATTGGCATGTCACGACTCAAATTCACTCAAAAAATAAATCTAAATAAATGAATGGCAAATATAAAATAATTCTGGACGACCGAACAGTTACAACGAGCAGCAGCTCACAGTCAGCCGTCTTAGCCTCAATCACAGAAAGACGACAGTAACGGTCATATTTTAAAATCAGAAGGCGCGAAACGATTCATTGTCCAGTTTCCTGAATGACAGCCAGATTAACCAATCATGATCAAAGTAATAAAATAAAACTACCAATAGGAATTGTTTAAGTGTGATGAAGCAGCGAAATTTATTTAGTTTTACTGTTTCTAATGATAACATATACCTTTAGATTTTAGGATAGGTATCATGCTTAAAATATTGTAAAATGTTATTAAAAATAAAAATGTAAAAGTTTATTAACCTTCAACCATTTAGCATTAAACATCTTCAATGTTGTTTGAAAGTTAAAGCAGCTGAACTTATTTCAATGTTGAATATTGGTCATGTGCCGGAAGTTTTTCAACATTCAGCTTTAAACATTGAATCAACGTTGTTTCAACATTGAAACCACAACTGACCTTATTTCAACCATATTTCAACGTTGAAGGTTGGTCATGTACCGTAAGTTTTTCAACTGTTCAGCTTTAAACGTTGAAACTACGTTGTTAACTACAACGTTGTATGCACATAATTTTATTACCACAATTTTTGTACATTCTTTATATGTTCCCTGAGTATAGTGCTATTTATAAAGTGTAAATAAACTTCAGACACACAATTAAACATTCCTTAAGGATAAAATGTGTTTCTTTTCACCAAGTCAGAATTTGGACATGCTTTTAATATATAGTGACGTGGCATACAGCGCGTGCTTCCACAACAGATGCACCGCGCGCACACACTATTGACAAGAAAGGAAATTTTTCGGAGTTGTGAAACTTTCTATTTCGTAAGGTGTTATGAATGTGAAATAATGGCAGACTGACTGCACCATCTCATGCCGCAGATACAGTATCAGGAGGACAGTGCGTTTGTTTGAGGCACTTTTCACTTCAACTGTGTCTGACAGTAGAATAAGTTTACAATAGTTATATACTTAGTCTTACAATTTATAATAAATAAATAGGTTGATCAAATTTAAAAACAAAGTAAAAAGACGCTAAAACCCTTTTTTAATTTTATTGTTTTTATTAGCCTACTAGCCGTTAAGAGTTACCATGGCAACCGCGGACACATCAGAGGCTGGAGAGGAGAGGACTCGTCTGACATCTGGTCAACAACTGTGACAGATTGGTTAAGTAACATATGTTAATATCATCCACAGTCTACTTTAAGTACTTTTGTTAATATTTAAACCTCTGTGATTATGGCATCTTAGTTATCGGATATGTCTGCTAGCAAATATTATAGTTATGTGACAAATAAAATCAATACTAGAAAATGTATATATAATCATAACCATATGATAATAAAAATACATTTAAAATGATAATTATTAAGAAAGTTATGGAATTTTTAAATTCGGAAATTAGGGGTTATTTTTGTACCTAGTTATAACAGTAAAACAATGAAAAACTGACCTCTTCTGCTTGACCAAACACTTCAAAATCATAACTTCCTAATTTCTTGGTCTATATGCATAACTCAATCACCACAATGTAGGTAATTAAAAGCCCAACAAGATTACAATGACCTCTTATTAAAAGCTATATATAAAATATGTATTACTTCTAATTAATCACTAATTAATGAAACCGAAAGCATCAATCCACTCATATATTTCCATATGAAATCAAAATAATCAGCCTTTTAAAAATATGATTTCATATATCAAAAGTATATTATTATATTAATTTATTTTTAAGTATAATATGATATTTAAATCATATTTCAAAAAGTAATATATACTTGTATATAATATATACTTGTAAACCTACAAGTACTACATACATTTTGTTGCTTTTGCTACTTTAATTTACTTTAAAAAAAAAAAAAAAAGACATTTCAGTAATTGTGAAAATAATTCAATTTTACAAACTCTGTGCAGAATAATACAAAATCATGCCAATAATGTAATCTAGAGATTCTAAACCTTCGTTCTGTATGATTACTTTGAAAAATACTGCACAGACAAACGGGGAGAAGTTTTGGAAGCCAATAGGATTGAATGGCCGATTCTAATTTACCTCACTAGTATATGGGCTTTAGAGGTATTCACAAAACAAAGATAAGAAAGATTTCCTAAGTCACCGACGTCTCTGGCGCTGATTACCTGCTGTGAACACAGCTGTGGGAACAAAGCACTGGTGCGTATATAGGTCAGTTTGTCACATACCTAAGTATTATTCTAGCGTAGAAGCATAAGTATAACATAATAGATTTGAGTTCTTATTAACAAAAGTTTGGCCTTTTAATTACATCTCATGCGTAAAGGAGCAGCTTTGATAGCTTTGTAAACATTTTTGATTTTAATTTGTCAAAAGATTTATGTAAGTAAGCTAATTAATTAAACCTAAAAGTCAGTACCGTAGAGTCTATCATTGATGTCACTCACGTTCTAAAATGGGCTGAAACTATTTCAAAACAGTGTTAAAAAACACGTTTTGATTTTTCATTGTAAACAAATATTGAAAATATTGTAAACAGGAGTGTCTTAAAAACCCTTTAAAACAGAGGGGAAGAAAATTTCTAATGGGAGCTGCTGAGAGAGATAGAAAACACAGGTGATCCGAGGAAGCTTATTAAATAACTTAATATTTTTTTTTTTTACAATATATCATCATTCATCTGTAAAATCAAAAAATGTGAATTCTGGTATCAAGATTTTTTTGTATGTTTTCCATATTACTATTTTTCTTTTCTGAATTTTACCGTTTGTTTATATCTAATAAGGAGCTGGAGGCCATGGAGAAGCAGATCACAGACCTTGTGGAAAAGCAGGTCGAGCTGAGAGAGCGGAGAGCCTTGCTGGACACATTCAGGGGTTGACGCTCATAAGTCCAGGGTAAGTATACAGCTAACCCTCCTACCACATCTACTCTCTGTGGTTCTCTGCACAGGCTCTCTGCACCCAGGACACGATCTTCCCAGATGTCCACAGTGTAAGACATGAGCCAGGACCTGAGCGATGACCTCTCTCCTTCCAACCTCTCCAGTCTTCAGGATCTCCACCCGCAGGAGCTCCACTTCGCGAGACAGAACACGACGCTGTGATCATCGGAGATTCCATCGTCTGGCATGTTATGCTATGTTAACTTAAGGTGTGCACATATGTGCACATGCACTGTTTCCCTATTGCTTGTGTTCTCGATGCCGACGAGAGCCCCATGCTTCACTCCGGGGTTAACGACACCACGCTGCGGCAGACGGAGACGCTGAAGAGGGACATCAGGAGCCTGATCGAGACGGTTCGCAGCACGATGCCCACGGCGATGATCATCATGTCAGGACCACTGCCCACGTATCGACGAGGACACGAAAAGTTTAGTAGACTTTTTGCTTTAAATGAATGGTTATCATCGTGGTGTAAAGCACAGAAACTGTTTATTGGAATCTTTTCTGGAAGCGTCCTAGGCTGTTTCACGCTGATGGATTGCACCCCAGCAGAATCGGAGCGGAGCTGCTCTCTGACAACATCTCCAGGACACTTCGCTCCATGTGACTAGTAAGACAATTCTCAAATAACTATTATGATGACTTTTGTTCCACCTGCTTAAATGATAAAAGTACTTGCGTTGTTCAATCTATTAAGACTCTGTCTGTTCCCCGAATAGTGAGGTCAAAATAAGTTTAATGTAGGATCTAGAAAAAATCTTATCGTGATTAAACCAGACACATGTAAAGTAAATGAACAAAAACAATTTTTTAAGTTTGGGCTCATAAATATTAGATCACTCACACCCAAAGCAGTTATTGTATATGAAATTATCATAGATAATAGTTTTGATGTACTCTGCTTGACTGAAACCTGGCTAAAACCAAATGATTATATTGGCCTAAATGAGTCTACTTCACCAAACTACTGTTATAAGCATGAGCCCCATCAGACTGGTCAACAATATATAGTGATATTCTCAATGTAACCCAGAAAACAGGATACAAGTTTAACTCATTTGAAATACTTCAGCTTAATGTTACACTGTCAGAAATGCAAAATAAATCTATTGTATCTCTTGCTCTGGCTACCGTATTTTTGGACTTTAAGTCGCACCTGAGTATAAGTCGCATAAGTCTGACTACAAGTCATATTTATTTAGAAACAAAAGAAAACATTACTGTCTACAGCCGTGAGAGGGCGCTCTATGCTTTCTTTGGTAGGCTACAGGAGCACTGAGCCAGTGATGAGCGGGTCAATGTATTAATAACCCGCACCCGACCGACGTTTTCAACTAACCCGCCCGCAACTCGGACTGCAAAAAAATTAAAATAAATTATTGTACCCGACCCACTTCCTAACCCGCAGTTTTCGTTGCGTCATTGGTCAATAGGAACGTAGGCAAAACTAACTAGGCAAATTTTTTATATATATAATTATTTATAAAATCATCAGTAAGCTCAAAATTTGTACTAAAATAGTCTAGTCTGGCTATGTCTATTTGTATGTTTCTGCAAGGTCAGCAAACAGCGAGGTCCGGGTTTGTTCCGATCAGAGCTCATGAGCAGAGAGCGCATTTCTGAATATCCCGATCCGCTCGCTCATTCCGTGGGGTCTCGCTCCACCCAGAATGGCATGCTGGTTCGAAAATATGCAAGGAGTCATTTTACGGTTTAGTGATTAAACTGGTGTTTTCTGTGTTGCTGCAAAGATGAAATTGATGATGTGGACTCGCCAAGAACGCCAGAGAGAAATGCACATTTCATATGGATTATATCATCAGTGTTGCCCGTTTATTTTGGTTTGAATATGTTAGTTTAAAAGAAGACATTTCAAGCTGTCTGTAATATATAGCCTAGTATATTTCTCAAATCTGTGAGGGACACGCTGAGTTTAGCTCACATGCAATGCAAGTGATCGTGCTGGCTCCTTATTACATTGTTTGCTAGACTAGCTATATATTTGCTTCTTATTTATTAAATACAGACAACTGATTGATAAAACATTGATCAAAATTAAGATACAATTTATACAAAATGAAAATCTTTTAAAAAGAGTTTTCTATAAAACAAAACTTAAAGAAGTCGTCAAAATCATGTTTTACCAAAACCAGCACTGTTGCTCCCCATGCAGTCTTCTTTGCCGCCTCCATCTCTACGTGCAGACTGAGCTTGTGCGTCATCTTCATGCCAGTTATTCAGCCAATAAAGTGTAGGCCTATGTATTTAAAAAATGTGTCTAGTACTAGGACCCGACCGACCGCGACCCGAATATCATAAAAAATATTTTTGAATGACTCGTAACCGCAGGATCATTTTGGATCAACCCGCGTATCACTGCACTGAGCAGTGTAGAGCGCCCTCTTGCGGCTGTAGACAGTAATGTTTTATCTTGGTTAATTTTCTCTTGGTTCATGTCAAATAAATTTTGATAAGTCGCAGGACCAGCCAAACTATGAAAAAAAGTGTGACTTATAGTCCGGAAAATACGGTGTATATATATATATATATATATATATATACACACACACACACACACATACATGTTTCTTTTTTTTTTCTAAAAGCACCTAAAAGCCAATTCACACTGCCATACTCCAATAGGCTAAACACAGTTCAAACAAAACAAAATCAGCATTTTTTAAAAATAGTTTTTGTGGCAGTTTGAACTGGCCATAATGCTGTATGATAGGTGAGAGATTCATTAAACTTGATTTGCTATAATACATCTGTTCATAAGCTATTGCATATTATTTTCAATGAATTATTTGTAGTGGTTTGGTTAAGGATTTGATTAGCTGAAGTATTATTGTGGGAGCTTGTGATTAGTTGATGAATTGTGTGCATTGTTAATGATGGCTCTTAAATATTAAAATGCAATGTGCTGAGTGCCTACTAAGACTTGCATGTTTGTGCATAATGGTTTGACCCTGGATGCTTACAGAAGGGTATAGATATTTAAATATATGGAAATGCATTTATTATTACTATATTTCAATCTATGTGCTTCTGTATGGGCTGAATGCTTTCATTCATATTTCGCTGTATATCCTATGTTTTTGTTAATAATCTGGGTGTATAACTGTTTGTATTTGTTTGTTAATAAATTAACTGAATCCATTTAGAGTATGTATTCATCATTCACAGCTGCTAAAACAGCCTTTAAATTAGTTTGGGCATATGAGGACATAAATTAGGTTAAACCAATGCATGTCCGCCCATAAAATTATAAAAAATTACCAATTTATTACCAGCACACAACTACCGATCCGCGACGTTGCCACGACATCACAGTTACTTACTGGCAACGTCAAAAAGTTACGTTGTGGCGACGTATACGCACCTATCACTTTCCCGGATGTGCCACGATGAAACTTTGGTCACCAGATTACGTTGCGTTTACATAACAGTTATGTAATGTTGTTAGCGGGGATGTGCCTGTATTAGTTTCAGTACCGAACAGTTCCCGGGTAAATTCCAAATGGAAGTTTTCATCCCTATCCCCTTGGAGTGGGGACTTTGGAGTGAGCAAAGCACATGCATGCCATTAAGTAGTTGTTAGGAATGCACTTTACAAAAGGAGTGAGATTACATCATTAGCTTCAGTTGGAATGTTCCCCGGACAACGCTGCACATGTCCGTGAGCAGATATCTCTGTTTTACTGTCATAAATGTTTTTTTATTGTTGTTTGCATAACTCTTGCAAGTTAACATACATTTTATATTTTAAAAAAGTTTTTAAAATACGCTATAGATCGAGTGATCGGCTGCTTGAAGCGGAAGTGAGAGTCAGGGAGCGTCGAGGCGCTAAAGACAAACAACAGTCGAGCCGGAGCAGGAGGAAACGTCAGGACAAATTAAAAGATTCTAAAAGGACAAAACTGGAACGGTTCTTGAGTTGAAGTAGGTGGACATAATGGTCGATTCTTCGAATGATGTTAATCAAGATATGGACTTCCAAGAAGTACGATATAATAAAAGGAAAAAAGGAAGTAACATGGGTGATGAGTCTGAATGTGAGAAACTATGTACAAGTCAGTGTTAATTTCGTTGACTAAATATTTTCGTCATTATTTTCGTCACGAATATATTTTTGCGGACGAAAACGAAACGAAAACTAAAATAGAAGGCACTGATGGAGACTAAAACTATGACTAAATTGATTGACATTACGTCAACGAATAAAGGACGAGACGAAAATAGACTGTGACGAAAATCAAATCAGCAGACGGGAGAGATGCCAGGAATGAACAAAAGAACCGGCAAAACGCAACAGGCGAGACTGCATGAGAGAAGAGAACCAATCCGAGCCTGACTTATTGAGACGTGAAGCGAAGGTTTTCAGTTTTTAAATGAGCTCCCGGGAAGACGGCATTCGAAGAGGTGATGTCTAAAAGAGCGACAAAATATCCACAGCTCACTTCACGTTTGACGACGAACAAAACAAAACAAACTGTAAAGCACGCGGAGCGCTCATTCGTGGCAAGAACACAACCAATTTGAAAAGACATTTACAGACGAGCCACCCGGACATTTTCTCAAATGTAATTTCACAACGATGTTCTTTTGTTTATTGAGCTAAGCAAAATTGGAATAGTGCAGTGCGTAGATGTTGTAGCATTAAATATTACGAACTGAAAAGTACTGTAAAATAGCCCCTTCTTCAAGTTAGATGAGAGCACAATACTAATACGTAATATCATGATAAATACATTTGATTAATACTAATGTTTAGTATATTTTATAATGTTCTACTTGTTGACAATATCACAAATATTTCTATATTAGTCATGTGAAACATGAATGTTCACATCCTATCATTATACATACAAATCTAGCAATACTGTAGTATTTAAAACATACAATATTGCTAGACAAGTGAATACCTTATAAAATCTTGTTACTTTTTTTTATCCACCTAGCTGCCAACTTATTAAATATTTACTTTAAATATATGCACTTATTGTTCAGCTCAGCTGTAAGCTTTAAGGTCCTGGACCTAACGTTATTTTTCTTTTATTGATGGTCAATTGGCAGCTAGTTATTGTTATAATTTTTATTATCATGACAGTGTTTGTTGCTGCATAAAAGCTTTTGAATCGAAATAAAGACACAGTTGTGTTGAAATAAAGTTGAATTTGTGTTTTATATATTTTGGTTAAGTTTGTTTCCTATACCAGCTGTAAAAAATTGTCTAGTTAATCTGTTATTGATTTTAGTCTTATTTTAGTCGACTAAAATACCAAGCAATTTTAGTCGACTAAAATACCAAGCAATTTTAGTCGACTAAAATAAGACTAAAATTAAAACAAATCAGATGACTAAAACTTGACTAAAACTAAAAAGAATTATAGTCAAAAGACTAAGAGTAAAACTAAATTAAAATTTCGTGTCAAAATTAACACTGGTACAAGTAAAATCAGGGATTCAGGGCAAAGGATGATGAGAAACAGTGAGGAAAAATAAATAAAAGTTATGATTACATTTGTCAAACAAGCAGAGCAATACATGCATCCTGTTAAATTATCAAAAGCGATAGAAAAAGAAGTGGGGTCAGTGAAAGGGGCAGCATGTTTGAGCAATGGAAGTGTCTTGATTAAATGTAAGGATGAAAATCAGAAAGCAAAGATTCTAAAACTGAAAACACTAGGTGGTGGTAAAATAAGTTGTGCTGGAATAGATGTGAAGAAATGTGGCGTTATTTCAGCAGTACCCTTAAATATAACTATGGAAGAAGTAAAAGGAAACTTGATTGGAGGTAAAGTTGCTTTGGCTAGAAGATTGACGACATGGAAAGATAATGAAAAATGTGATAGTCTTTCTGTGCTGTTACACTTTGAAGACAACAAACTACCAGTCAAGGTGAAGCTAGGTTTCATGAGCTATGTGGTACGGGAGTATCTACCCCCTCCTTTGCGTTGTTATAAGTGTCAGCGCATAGGTCATACTGCTGCTGTTTGCAAAGGGAAAATGCGGGGTGCAAAATGTGGAGGGGAGCATGAATACGGGAAGTGTCAGTAAGGAGCTGAGATCAAGTGTTACAACTGTGGGGGGAGAACACAGCGCTGCATATTAGGGCTGAACGATATGGACAAAATTTCATATCTCGATTTTCATACCAGATATCTCGATATCGATACGATATGACTACGTGTTCTTTTGCTAAGCACGACCTGCACAACACATCACTATGGTTTACATCGTCTTTTCTGAATCCAAAATACTTCCAAATTATGAAAGATTATTTATGTTTTGGCACCAAGTCAGATTCTGCACTGCCACCGGGCCGCATTATCTCCCGCACTCATTTCTTTCTTTCTAATTTATCCACTGTCTCTGTACAGTGTGCATAGACGTTGGAACAGGGGGGGCTGGGGGGCGGCCAGAGACAGGCACGCTCAGAGCTAGTGCTGTCACTTTTGTGAAAAAAATTATTTTCGATTTTTAAAATATAAGTGTTCATTGAATCGATTGTAAAATCGATTTTCCATGTCTAAAAAAATACAAATAAAATAAATAAAATAAAAGGTTTCCTTTTTCAACGTCAAATAACGGACGAACTGAAAGAGAGCGCTGGAACAAGTCAAGGCAAAATAAGGCCATTAAAAATTTATTGGACAGGAAAACAAGTCGATCAACATTTTCGGGGTCCAGAGCAGAGCGTTTTTATTTACTATATGTCCAGCTGTTGAGAAGACGCGCTCCGACCGCACTGATGTCCCAGGGACACTCAGGTACAGCTGCGCAAGGTGGGGGTATTACTGACTATTTTCCATCACAAAAGCCGGTCGCTCTCAGCTTGCAATGGTCCTGGTCCAGAACTGCGTCTGCGGCACAAACTAACATGGCGGCACCCATCGCGCATACAGCTCAACTATCGCGATCGTTATAAAGGTGTTTAAAAAACAATATACTTCCACTTGCATGTATTTGACAATCGGAATATCAGATATTTCATGCCATAACTAACACATTTTGTGAATATTCTGAATAAAAAAGAAAAAATTATATAAAAGCAGATCATTATTCATTCAGCGCTGTTGCTGCTGCGGTGTGTCATGTGACAAGCAATGACGCGTCACCATGGAAACGCCGCCCCCCCTCTCACAGTATAGTTCCCACGTCCCTGGTGTGTGCGCGATTGCTTTAGCGGTGCAGTCAAGGGCACTCGTAAAACTGATGTTTGTTGTGACTGCCAGAGTTGTATGCAGGGCGAGCGCGGAGAGGGGAAATCTATACCGTCTATATCGTTGCTTTTTTCGATATTAATATCTTGAAAGTTCATATCTAGATATAGATATGATAACGATATATCGTTCAGCCCTACTGCATATGCAGGATGTCCAATACAGCGACAAGCTCGTGAAATCCAAAAGGTAAAATCCACCCAGAATGTAACATATGCAGAAGCAGCTCGTAGAGTGAAACATGTAGACGATACAAGAATAAATATTGGACCGCAACAAACCTCTCAGAATGACAAGTCAATGGAACAGCTCAACTTGATAAAGAATGACTCAAATGACAACATTAACATGAGCAAAACTGATTTTGTGGCATTCATCTGTGCAGTGGTGAATGGCACTGGGCAGGCAGAAAGAAGATCTGATAAAATAAAAATTGTGGTAGAATGTGCAAACAAATTCTTGAACTGCATCGGTATATCAGCAGAGCAAGTTCACAAGATTCTACAGTCTAAAGAAGGGAGAACAGAAGGTAGTATAACAAAAAATGATGATGCATCTCAATGTAATGATATGTAACATTATCATGTCCTTCCTGTTGCTTCATTGGAATGTCAGAAGCTTAATTGCTAATGGACAGGAGTTTAAAAAGTATATTGCAGATATGAATAAATCATTTGTATACAAGAAACATGGTTATGCAAGTCATTAGATTTTAAGATGAACGTCTATGGGGTAATAAGGAATGACAGGATTAATGGTAGAGGTGGAGGGTGTGAAACATTCATAAAAGAAAATGTGATATATAGACAAATAAATAATGAAGGTAATGTAGAGAGCATATGTATAGAATTGATGGGTACACAGGGGGTAATCAGAGTGTTACATTTCTATAATCCATGTTCAGAATTAACAATAGACATCCTGAAAAATGCCATGGAAGAAAAGGCACACAAAATGATTATATGTGGTGGTTGTAATGCTCACAATTGTATTTGGGGTAGTAAGAGTACAGTTAAAAATTGAGAAATAATAGAAGAGTTCATGGAAGATAACTCTTTGGTATGTTTAAATGATGGTAATCCAACAAGAATAGACATAGCAAGAGGTGGAATGTCATGTTTGGATGTCACAATAGTTTCAGCATCATTAGCTGATGTGGTCAGTATCTAAGGATAATATAGGAAGTGATCATTTTCCAGTGACATGTGTATTTCAAAATAAGATTCAAATTCAAAAATGTAATTATGGTGTAAAATGGATATATGTTATGTGAAGAACAATTCAAAAACCTGTCAGTAGAGGGGAGTGTTGATGACAGATATAATGAAGTAGTGAATGGCATTTATTTTGCAGCCTCTCAGTCTATCCCACTATCAAGTGGTATAAGTACAAAAAAGAATGTACCATGGTGGTCAGAGGAGTGCTCGGCAGCAATCAGAGAAAGGAATGATGCATTTCAGTTCTTAAAAAGAACACTCACCCCAGAAGCAGTCATAGATTATCAAAGAAAAAGGGCTTATGTTAAAAAAGATTATTAAAAGTACAAAAAGGACAGCATGGCAAAAGTTTTGTGATACAATAGGGAGGGAAACCGAAATAAATGCAGTCTGGCGTATGATTAAAAAGATTAATGGAATTGACAGCTTTAAGAAAATACCTGTACTTCTGCCGGAAGAGTGTGCGCTCCCGTATAGCAGAGCACTGAGAGCACAACAGACTTCACTGATCAGAGCGAGAGCATCGTGAAATGTCACAAAAGACGGGTGTTTTTGGTTGCCAGGGCAAGACAACCCTGCACAGATTACCAAAAAAAAAAAACAGCATTAAGGGACCAGTGGATGGACTTTATTTTTACAGAGCATCAACGGAGTTGTGCAAGTGTTTTTGTTTGTTCCCCTGCATTTCGAAGATGCTTGTTTTACAAACAAGGCCCAGGTTGACGCTGGATTTGCACATCGTTTATTTCTTAAGGATAATGCAGTCCCAACGGAAAAGGGTCACGATCGTGTGTTGGAACCGCAGGCGGTGAGTAAAACTGCTTCAAATATCTCTGTGTTGTTAACTTAGCTATCAGCGCGTAAGCACATCAAGTAAACAACATGCGATGTTGTCTTCAAACTGCACTTTCCACATGTACAGCTTAAAAAAAAAAAAAAGACGACTAAGCAAAAACCAAAACCGCTAAGCAAATATATACAGTTTCAGTACATACCACAAAGAGACGTCGTTGCTGATGCTGCTCTTGTTAAATTTCAGCCTCTGGATCTGATTCTGGATCATAAATATACGGCTGAATCTGACTGTTAGCCATAGTTTGTTTTGGATGATGTGTTTTTTTCCTCAAGGTAATGTCACAGCTTCCACATGCTCTCAACTCAAAAGCCTACTCGCGCTCGTGTTTATTTAGCTCCGCCCACACGTCACGCCTCCAGCCGGTCGTGTTTTTCCGAGAAAAATCGGTACAGACTATCTTTCTCTTATGAATATAATAAAACTAAAGACTTTTTGGAGTTATGAAGGATGCAGTACTACTGTATAGGTACTCAAGATTAACAGGATATTGAGTGAAAACGAGCATTTCACCCCCCTTTAATAAACCAGGAATAGGATTGGCTCTTTATGCAGATGACGGGGCATTATGGAAGAGAGGCCGCAATATTAAAAATGTGGTTAAAGGCATTCAGGAGTCAATTAAAGAAGTAGAAGAATGGTCATTGGATTGGGGTCTAAAGTTTTCAGTCTCAAAAACACAATATATGTTATTCACAAAAAACAAGAGGAATGAACATTTAGAACTGAAGTTGTATGATCAAATATTGGAAAGAGTACCTGTTTTTAAATATCTTGGATTATGGTTTGATGGAAAATTAACATGGAAATGTCATATCAGTAAAATTGAATCAAAGTGTAAAAATATCTTGAATTGCATGTGTACAGTTGCTAGTCACAATTGGGGAGCTAGTCGTAGTGCATTGTTGTGCATGTATCAAGCACTGATTCGTTCTTGCTTTGATTATGGATGTATTGTATATGGTTCGGGCATCCAAGTCTTTACTGAAAAAATTAGATATAATTCAATCCAAAGCACTAAGAATATGTTGTGGAGCAGTTAAAACATCCCCTGTAGATGCAATTGGAGTAGAAATGGGAGAGATGCCTCTAGATATTAGAAGGAAAAAACTGGCAATTACATACTGGGTAAATCTTCAACAATCAGCAAATAATCACCTTACTCGCAAAGTATTGGAGGAGTGCTGGGAATACTCATATGATGGAGGACACAGTTTTGGATGGAAGAGCAGAGTATGGGCTAAGGAATGTTGCATGGACAATAAGATCTTCTGTCCCAGTATACCACTTACTAATACTCCACCATGGAAAGTCCCTGAACCGCTTGTAGATTTGAGTTTACTAGACAAGCCCAAAGAAGAGTACACTGGAAATGAGGTTAATGCTTTTTTAAATAACACATTTACATTTACACATTTACAGATGGTTCTAAGGAACCTGTCAGTCAAAAGGTTGGAATAGGTGTATATATTCCACAATTTAAAAAACAGATTAGTTTGAGGTTGACTGATGAGATGTCTGTGTACACTGCAGAGTTAACAGCTATAATAATAGGACTACAGTGGGTCGAACAAGTCAGACCAAATAAAGTGGTAGTATGTTCAGATTCTTCTTCAGCTTTAATTAGTATAGTACATGCAAGAACAGACAGAGATGATATATTAATGGAAGTATATTTATCACTATACAGACTGAAAGAGGCTGGAATAGTGGTGTATTTCTGTTGGGTACCAGCACACATTGGGGTATCTGGTAATGAAGTTGCTGATAAACTAGCAAAAAAAGCACTAGACAAGACAGAGGTGGATGTTAAAGTACCTATGGGGAAAAAGGAGGCAAAATCGATTTTAAGAGGTTAATGAATAAGTGGCAAATTAGATGGGACAGTAGTAGCACAGGGAGATGGTGTTATAGTATCACACAGACAGTAGGGAGGATACATTGTCAGGGAAGAAATAGAAAAGAAGAAATATTGCTGTCTAGGTTGGGACATACAGGGTTAAACTCAACACTGGCAATAAAGGGGGTATATGAAAATGGATTATGTGATGTGTGTGGTGTATCTGAAAATGTATTTCATGTATTATTTATTTGTAGTAAGTATAATATTTTCCGGGATGTATTGTTCAGTCATCTGAAGAATTTAGAGGATAGAATGAAGAATGAGGATATTTTAGGAAAGGTTTAATGGATAGACATATGTATAGAGCACTAATTACGTTTATATATGATTCAGGTTTGGGATTTAGAATATGATATACTTGAAATGTTGAACCTGCCATGGGGGCTGAGTGTGGACGGAGGAGCTGAAGCTCAATGAAACCTCTATTGCAGGTATGATAAATAATGATGCTGTATGTGGGATGATAGAGTAGAGTTCAACAAGGAAACATAGTTAATGGTCCATTTGTGAAAGAAGGAAGAGGAAATAGTTTTAAACTTCAGACTTATCACCCAAGGTTAACTTGCCACCCAACACGGTAGGTGTTCTCTGCTGTGTTAAGATTACTGCTGATCCTAGCTGTGCTGTCCAGAGCCCTGCATCATCCGTCCTGGCCCAGTGGTTTTTGTGGAGCGCTGTCCAACAGGTCTGGGAGTCAGATTCATCTGCTCCCAGTTTATTGGTGAGCGATGCCCTCTGTTAAATTATGCTGCCTTGCCTCGTCCGAAGTTAAAATCCACGTCTCCCCTAAATTGGAGAGTTCCAGTCTGTCTGCCATAGTCATATAATTATTTATATATAAATATATAGCCTATGTATATTCACGAATTGCAGTGATTTAATTGGGTATTGTACAATTGATAGCTCTTCTACTGTGGTGTTGTGCTTATGCTGTGTTTATTATCTACTGTGGAAATACTGGCAGCTTCCTTTTTTGTTTGTGTGTGTGTGTGTGTGTGTGTGTTGTTTTGTGCTGTGCTGGTGTGTGCGAGTGATTGACAGGTGACCTGCTGAGTACATGCCACTGCCTGGTGAGAGACTGACTTGTTAAGGAACCGCTTATGGACTGTGGACACCTAAGGACAGTGCATAACAGAACCTTTTTTTTTTTTTTTTTTTTTTTTGAGATTAGAGATTAAAATATATTGAAACTGTTGTCTGGGTAGGTCTGTGTGTTGTGCTGTGCTGGTGTGTGCGAGTGATTGACAGGTGACCTGCTGAGTACATGCCACTGCCTGGTGAGAGACTGACTTGTTAAGGAACCGCTTATGGACTGTGGACACCTAAGGACAGTGCATAACAGAACCTTTTTTTTTTTTTTTTTTGAGATTAGAGATTAAAATATATTGAAACTGTTGTCTGGGTAGGTCTGTTGGGTGGCGTAGTCAAGCTACATTGTTTGTATCGCATTTTGATTTTATTTCTGCATCCTTTCTGAGTCCTGCACGGGTTCGGTGTCATGATTCTGCCCTCGTGTCCTTGATTTTTCCTAGTCTTGAGGCAGGATCATGACAGACCCATGTTTTGTGTACAAGCACATGGCCTTGTCTTTGGGCCATGTGCTTGTGTTGTCTCGTTCCCTTGCCCCGCCCCCCTTGTTAACCTAGTCGTGTCTTGATTGTCCTATCTGTAACACCTGTCGTGTCTTGATTAGTACCCCTATTTAGATCTCCTAGTGTGCTCTGTCTTGCGTTGGTTCATTGTCATTGTGATTGTACCTCAACTGTGTTCTGCAATTGTGATTGTGTGTGAGATTGTGCTGTACCCGCTGAAGTCCTTGTATTACCGTGAGTGTTTATAGTTAGTATTTAGAGTCCTTGTTTATCTTGTCAGTCCAGTCCTGTTTTAGTTATTTAGTCTTTACCTTGCTCCGTGTTTTCCCCCTCGTGGGTTTTGTTTTCCCCTTTTTGTAATAAACCCTTTGTTTGAGAATCCCTGTCTGCACCTGAGTTCCTCCCTTACCAAGAACCTGACATTCGGTATACATGCGGGTACCTGATGGGTGACCCACAAATTTGTCTGAAACGGGTGAAAAATATCCAACTGTGTCGTATACGGGTGCGGGTTGGGTCGTACACAGGGAAACACGGGTCTAAATACGGGTTCAAAACAGTCACGTGCAAACGTAAAAATATGCCTGGTTTTTTCTTTTCATTGTTTTTGTTTTACGTTTTTATATATATATATATATATATATATACAGAATCTGAATGAAAATGTGTTTGATTTAAGCCTATTTCAAAATTTGTGTCATAAAATTATGTCGCGCATAAAGCTGAACTAACGCGATCGTTATAAAGGTGTTTAAACAACAATACACTTCCACTTGCATGTATTTGACAATCGGAATATCAGATATTTCATTCCATAGCTAACACATTTGTGAATATGGGCCTAATCTAGGCTATCCAGGGTTGTTGTTTTTTTTTTATTGCATCTGAAAATGACTTTGTGCAGCTCATTCACATGCGCGCTCTGGCGCAGATCCGCCTCTCGCGATGCTCAGCTGTGAACGATTTAAAAATGGGTGCGTTCGACTTGAAGCACAACCTCAGATGGTGGTATGATTTGCTTTTTTTTCTGTTTTCTTTCAGGATCAAAAATACAACACATGAAAGTGTTTATCTGTATTTCCGACTGATGAGAACTATGCATATACATTCATAAATCAGTCAATTTTGTATTTTATTATAAGATATGTTATTCTAATGTGATCAGTGACTCGAGCACTGATGGACCAAAGAGCATGTATTTCGACATTTGCAGTAAAAACGTAAATTATAAATTCTAAGAAAATGCATTTATTACAAATAATATTGAAACATCTGTTTACATACTCCATTAATAAAGGAGTCCAGATATTGGAAAAATATCAGTCCACATGCGTTTTATATTTAATATGAGGGAAATAGACATACATGCATGCATGCGTGACACAAAAAATATTTAACTTTTAGGTAGCAAAATATTTTTTTGTAATAATATCAATTACACTAAGTACATTGCCTGCAATAGCCTATATTTGATTGATAAAACATTGGTTAAAATTAAGATAAAATGTATAAATAACAAATATCTTTTTAAAAGAGTTTTCCATAAATAACTTCTGTATGACCTGGCAATAAAATTCATGTGTCTAATGTGATTGGCTTAACTGATTAGATTTCTGTTGCGGGTCGGGTGCAGGTTTTAATTAGTTCTGTTGTCGGAAAACGGGTCGGATGCGGTTTTAAGCACTGTGGGTACGGGTGAGTGCGGATTTACAAAATCAGACCCATGCAGCTCTCTGCTGCATCCATCAGCGAATCTGCTGACGGACATGTGCTGCATTGTCGCGGGAACATCCCAGATAAAAATGAGGAAACCTATATGCCAAGTGCATTCTTACCCTCTAAATAATGACACTCATGTGCTCTGCTCACAAGTCCCCACTCCAAGGGCATAAGGATGATCACTTCCATTTGGAATTTGCCCGGGAACCGTTTGGTACTTAAACGAATACCGACACATCCCCATGTGAGAGGTGTTTTCCCGCATTTTCTCTTAGTGAGATGTGGGAACATATGTCTGGATGTTAATGCACTGTCTATTGTATGTTTTAGATTAAAGTTTCTGAGAATCTGTAATTCTTACGTTGGTAAGTTGGTCATACCAAATGTAACTTGATAGAATTCTACTATCTATGTGGGAAGTATTTAGAGATTACATTAATCAATGAATATGTCATGATGAGTTTAACCTGGCAAGAATGTACTGAATCAATAAAATGTTTTTTGTTACACAGAATCCCATATTTTTTTATAACAAAATAATACCATAATTTTTTAAAATGTAAATATATTTTATACATGGCTTGTTAAATGCATTCATTTAAAGTTTAAGTGTTAATAACTAGTAATCAAATTTTTCTAGTGAGCCCTACAAGCTAACTAGACAGACAAAATGGAAATGCTTCATCCGCCGCCACCTTTGTCCCTGACGGGGAACTCGGCTGAAAATTGGTGTAAGTGGGAAAAATTGCTGTACTGCTGCATAGCATAGGAGAAGAGGCGGTAGACATTCATAACTCACTCAAAATTTAATATTAAGATTTACAAGATAAAAAAATTATCAGAGGTCCATGCAGCACTGCGAAATTACTGTGCTCTGTGAAAGAATACGTCTTTGAACGACATCAGTTATGGGCCCACACATTCTCTGAGCAAGCAGGCATAGACAAATTTCTCACGGAGCTAAGAAACAAAGCACGCACATGTGAATTAGGAGGAACTGAAGATCTCATGATATGAGACAAAATAGTTTTCAGCATAACAGACATTGGCCTTCGTGTACGATTGCGGTCTTTAACTGAGTTAACCCTTTCAAAAGCCATTGACATGTGCAGAGCTAAAGAAATCAGTCAAGTTTGTGGGTTCGGTAGTTCACACAAAACTGAGTATAGCAGGCACAGTTGTCAACTTCAAGCTCGACACGGGCGCCGAAGCAAATGTCATTCCAAAGAAAATCATTGATCAGCTTCAGGTTCCTGTGAACATCCAAAAGACAAACACAGTGCTTGTGTCGTATGGAGGCACCCGCATCAAACCAGAAGGTGTTGTTAAACTTCATGTGCATGCTAAAACTAAAACAACTGACATGATGTTCTTTGTGACCACAGCATCAGATATAGCCCAAAGTTTGGGCCAGTTTCAAGGATTGCACAATAATAAACACTGACCCGTCCATTCCTCTGGTAATACACGACTGCAGGAAGATACCATATGCAGTCCATGACCGACTTAAAGAGACACTAGATGACTTGGAGAAAAGGGGTGTCAATTGCAAAGTGTCTAAACCAACTGCATGGGTTAGCAGTCTCTGCATTACAGAAAAGAAGAACGGCGCACTGAGAGTCTGCCTGGACCCCAGAGACCTTAACAAAGCCATACTCCGCCAGCACAACAATATTCCCACTCTGGAGGACATATGGAGTAAGCTAGCCGGCAAAACGTTGTTCACCATACTGGATGAGAAGGACATCTACTAGCAGATTCAACTAGATGAGGAGTCATCAACTCTGCTTTCAACACGCCGTGGGGCAGGTACCGTTTTCATCGCATGCCTTTTTGGCATAAAGTCAGCGAGCTAGGTATTTTATTGCTTGAACTCTGAAAACACCTTCAATGTCACTAAAGCTTTCTTTGTAGCCGCACTGGGTTGTACATAATAATTAACTCAAATGATATATAGGAAATTTTTATAATAATCAGGAATATGATTAATATATATATCTCATATGACAGTTACATTAAAATTATTGAGGATGAAAAATAGGTCAATTGTGTATATCAATAACTCACTGTTATTTACTCATTAATATGTCAATATTCCATTATTCATATCAATTATAGTGATATCAGTTACTGTAAATTACCGCAAATCAAACAGTGGTTTGTCCAGCAAACGGCCGTAAGATTAACTTATGAACTTTCAATAATGTTATCACTTCTTATAATTGAAGGAAAAATATTCTCTGGTCATGTGTCGCAAAGGACTGCCTTTGAGACTGCCCAAAGCCAGGTGCTGTAGTCCGAGAGCTAGAGAGGAGTTAGGAAGGTATGGCATGACAAGATAGTTTTCGGTGCAAAATAGATAATTTAAAATAGATAATAACAGTTCTCTATCAAGAATAGAACATAATGTTGTACCAAAACCCTCCTTTTCAATAAGGAACATTCTGCTTAAATACACAAACTTTCCGCCTAACTGAAATGGAAAGCACCATTTGTACAGGGGAACATTTTTTTCAATAATGTCTATTACATCAATGACATTAAAACAACCTCATCTTACTTAACCAAATAAATACCGTTAGTGCAGCTTAAGCAAAATAATGTTACAAACATACATTAAACATTAAACAAAACAAACATCACAATCCCAACCTAGGTTATCTCCCCCCAGTTGTGAAAAATGGTATGACTGCTGCTATTATAAGCGTGTTCCGGGTTACGTGTGCTACCAGAACAAGTAGAGCAGAGCAGCGCAGAGCTGAAATCAATGGGTAAGTACAAACAACACCACAGAGCTGTATCTTTTAAATTACCAATAAACTGTGTAAAACCATTAGACTCCTTGTGATTTATTACCCTTCAGCAAGTACTAACAGTAAACAAAGAAATTGAACTTGCATGATATTACTAAATGTATGAATTGTAGAGTTGTATACATCCAGAGCTAAATATAACGACACTTAACACTCACAGAGACATACTGAAATGGTGATGTCATCAATCACATAGGTTCGTCATCACCCCCCCCCCCCCCCCTTTAAGACAGCTACTTCTCATAGGTGTGACAAAAAGTCAGCAATAATGTTTGTTTCACCAGCCCTATATTGGACTTTAAACTTAAAGGGTTGCAGGGAAAGATACCAGCGGGTAATCCTGGCATTACTGTCTCTCATTTTGTTGAGCCATTGTAAAGCTCTATGGTCCGATTCTACAATAAACTCTTTGCCGATTAGGTAGAATTTTAGAGTGTCCAATGCCCACTTAATGGCCAGAGCCTTTCTCGACTGTAGAGTACCTAGTTTCTCTTGGGAACAGTTTTCTGCTTATTTATAGCACCGGATGGCGAGTTTCCCCCTCTCCCTGTAACAATACCGCCCCTAAACCGACTTCTGAAGCATCTGTTTGGACTGTAAATGGCATGGTGAAATCTGGGCTCTGTAAGACTGGAGCACTACACAAACAGTCCTTCAAGTCTCAAAAAGCTTGTTCACACTCTGGAGTCCAAACCACTTTTTGGGGGCTATTTTTCTTTGTCAGGTCAGTAAGTATGAATTGTAGAGTTGCATACGTCCATAGCTAAATATAACAACACTTAACACTTACAGAGACATACTGAAATGGTGATGACGTCAATCACATAGGTTCGTCATCACACCATGAAAACATTATCCTATCATTATGAAATTTCGTTACTAAAAGTAAAGAGCTTGTAGCTAAAGATCAGACATTTCATTGACTCGTAATGTGAGCGCTTAGAGGCAATCATGAATATATGTTGGTTTTTAATAATTTAACTAATAATACATCAAATTACAAATCACACAGAGTAAATACGCGTACGACAATACAGACAGTAAACTTTGTACAAGACATAATGGAATCCAAATGAGGGAGAGAGAGAGAGAGAATGAGTGAGAGAGGTGAGAGAGAGGTGAGAGAATTAGGCGTGATCATACGGTTACGCTCAGTTATGCAAACTCACATACAGCAACCCTTGAAAGACAACAACGAATCAAATCACCTTGAAAAGGTAATAGACAAACTTTAAGCAGCATTTAAATCTCCATAGAGAATGATACTTGCATCTGGTCTCCTTGTGATTGGGCATGTTCTCTCGTGTCTTCCGGGGCTGCTGCGGAATCGCACTGTATTTTAAAGGTCCAACAAAGCAATGTTTCAGAATTCGTCTTCCTCGTGTGTAGAGGTGAATAGGTGAATAAACTTAGTAAGGAAAAGAAATGAAAACAACGGAGATGAAAGCCCCCGAAGGAGCCATGAGAACAGGCTGTTCTCTCAGCCGCTTTGCTGAGATCAACAGCGATAGGGGAGCGGACCAAGACTGCGAAGAAGGACAAGCAGGGTAAGAGAGGGAGAAGAGGAGAAGAGAGGGGAGGAACTTCCTGGGTCAGTTCTTATGGCTTGACTGGTTCACGCCTCTGTTTGCGTGAACAACCAATGAACGTCCGCGATCTGAAGTGGGAAAAAGTTCCTTTGTCTCTGGGGAAACAACCACTCTAATAAGTTCTGGCTTATCAGATTTCAGCAGTGATATTCTAGCAAGTTCATAATTCCAGATTAATACATTTTACAAACCTTTCCTATAGGTGGATAGTCGGGTCACAACATGACAATTCCAGAGATACCAAAAATGTATATAACATATATAACTGATAGAAACACGACGTTACATTCATATGCAGAATTACACACATTTAAATATTAACACATGATAAAATTGTAGATACTCCACTTTTTGAATATGGATTGATTATGTGTGTGTGTTGTGGAATGTTTCTCGTTTCTCCTTTGAGGCTGCTCATGTGACTGGAGTTTCTGTCCAGGGTGTCGTAAATTTAAATCCAGCCAAGCTGGCGCCAGGCCAAGCATTTAGTTTAGAGAGAGTTGGGTTTATATGCCTGAATTCAAAATCTACAAGCTTTGGGTGTGCATTGTTTTAGATTCAACGAACCATGATTCATTAGTTCAGAAACCATGAATCGATGAACTGCATATCCGTTACACATGGTGGCTGATGACATGATCATAGTGGCATCCACCAAAGTGGAGCATGATGTCATCCTAGAGAAAGTGATGAACAGAGCG
The DNA here is from genome assembly GCF_023724105.1 of Carassius gibelio. Lineage (NCBI taxonomy): Eukaryota > Metazoa > Chordata > Actinopteri > Cypriniformes > Cyprinidae > Carassius > Carassius gibelio. The sequence continues at coordinate 5,438,012 of NC_068374.1, read as the reverse complement.
TTGAGTCTAAATGTAAAATTCAACAAAGACAAGTTGCAGTATATGGTCAATGAGGTGACTTACCCAGGCCACGTAATCACCGCTGAGGGAGTGAAAAGACGGCTTGGGGGCCGCTCTAATGCAGAAACAGAGAGTGCTATCTGCCGCTGAAAAGAACTATGCCCAGATTGAAAAAGAGCTACTGGCCGTAGTGTTCGCTCTGAGAAAGTTCCACCAGCATGTTTATGGTGTACCCATTAGAATTCAGTCAGATTACAAACCACTTTAGGCGATATTCTCCAAACCCATAGGCACATCACCAGCACGCCTTCAAAGAATGCTGCTCCAGCTACAAAGGTATGACATCCACATTGTTTACACTCCAGGCAACCAGATGCATATCGCTGACATGCTGTGGAGAGTCTAGACCTGAGTGAAGAGAAAAGTCATCTATGCACTGAATGGAGAATCACCTTGTGGTAACATCATGCATATGATCCAACAAGCTACACAGTAAGATCCTGAGCTTCAACTGATACAGCAGCTACATGAGCAAGGATGGCCGGACAGAAAGAAAAATGTCCCACTGGCTGCTCAAGCTTACTGGCCAGTCAGACACGCCATTAGCATAAATGATGAGCTACTCATGAAAGATGATCGCATCATCGTACCTTGTGCACTGCGACCAGAAGTGCTAAAACGGCTTCATGCTGCACATCAGGGTATACAGCGGTCTCTAGCACATGCCAGATCATGCTTCTACTGGCCAGGACTCACTGAAGCCGTACGTCAGATGGTGGAAGCCTGTAGTTTCTGTCAAGAGAGTTGTCCTGAAAATCAAAAGGAGCCACATATCTCACATCCAGTTCCAACGGGGCCCTGGCAGAAAAGAGCTGCTGACATTTTTGACTGAAAAGGATGTTCATTTCTTCTGATTGTGGCCTATTTTTCTAAATATCCAGTAGTCCTAAAGTTGTCAGACAAAACATCAGGCCTTTCATTTCAAAACAGTGTTTGCAAGACATGGTGTGCCTGAGACCCTGATTGCAAATAATGTACCCTTTGCCAGTGCTGAGATGGCTCGATTTGCTCTTGACTGGGGTCTCAACATCACACACTCCAGCCCAAATTTCCCTCAGTCCAATGGCATGGCAGAGAGAGCCATAAAGACTGTCAAATTGATGCTGAAAACTGCTGCTCAGTCTGGCACTGACCCTCACATAGCTTTATTAACTCTTCGCAACACTCCTGTCACTGGTCTCAAATACTCCCCAGCCCAGATCTTTATGGGCAGAGTCTTACGTTCCACTTTACTGGCTAGCAAAGCTGTTCTGCAACCTTCTATACCTACACACATCCAGGAAGCGCTGCAGCATCTTCAATCACAGCAAAAAAGATGGTACGATAGAACAGCAGCCCCACTTCCAGCCTTCAAGAGAGGACAGAGAGTATATATGAGAATCAGAAATGCATGCAAACCAGCCACAGTTGTCAGTATGCGAGAAGAGCCCCGCTCATATGACGTTGTCACTTCATCGGGCACAATTTACCACAGGAACAGACGTCACCCCAGGCCTGACAGGTCAATCAAATGTGACTCACAACCTGACTGTTCCATGGACACTGACAATGAATTGAGCAACGACACTGTTCCAAATATTGCTCCAATTGAGCCCCCTCAAGATGTGAAAAGGAGTGTGCAACGTCCGGAATACACGAGAGCCGGATGTATCGTCAGACAACCGGCTGTACCATGTATTTTTGTCAATCATATTTTCATGTTTTATTCTGTGTTATTTCATATGTCATGGCAGCATTGTCCAAGGCCCTACATGTTCTCCAGCCAGACAAAATAGCATCCCAGAATTAACATCTTTGTTGAAAAGCTGCAGTCAAGCAAGAAAATCACCAATATTGTGGGCCATTGGTTGATGCCACCTTTCCAGTAAAAGGTAAAAAGGTTGTTGGCAATGGCTTCACATCCTATGTTTCTTATGTCTTGCATACCAAATGAGCAAAGAAATGTCATCTTAAGACTACAATAGGAGCTTTCAGTGTACAGTCCACATGTTGCAAAGCCAGTTGTTTCAAGGGAGCCAAAAAATGAAAGTGATGACATCCCAGCCTACTTCTCAAGGAACCAGAAGCATGTTTTAGATGAAGTGGACAGTTCTCTACAGTCTACAGCAACCAAACCTGATAATGCTTTCCAGCAGCTTTCAAAAATGATGAGAGTCTTCATTAAAATTCTGTTGTCTCTGCCAATGCCGCATGTGAGCGGGTGTTTAGTGATGGAAAAGACATTTACTTGCCAAAACGCAACCGTCTTTACAACAGTCATTTTGAGAAACTTTTCTTGTGTTGAATTAACAGGCACTTCTGCTTCAGTATGAGAACAAATAGAGTTGCCTGTATTTTGTTCTTGCATGCTCTTATTAAAGGGTTAGTTCAACCAAAAATGAAAATTATGTCATTAATAACTCACCCTTATGCTGTTCCAAACATGTAAGAGCTCCTTTTATCTTCGGAACACAGTTTAAGATATTTTAGATTTAGTCCGAGAGCTCTCAGTCCCTCCATTGAAGCTGTGTGTACGGCAGGGCTGCCCAACCCTGCTCCTGGCGATCGACTGTCCTGCAAAGTTTAGCTCCAATCCTACTCAAACACACCTGAAGCAACTAATTAAGGTATTGAGGCTAACTTAAAAATTAAAGGCAGGTGTGTTTGATTAGGGTTGGAGCCAAACTTTGCAGGACAGTCGATCGCCAGGAGCAGGGTTGGGCAGCCCTGGTGTACGGTATACTGTCCATGTCCAGAAAGGTAAGAAAAACATCATCAAAGTAGTCCATGTGACATCAGAGGGTCAGTTAGAATTTTTTGAAGCATCGAAAATACATTTTGGTCCAAAAATAGCAAAAACGACGACTTTATTCAGCATTGTCTTCTCTTCCGTGTCTGTTGTGAGAGAGAGTTCAAATCAAAGCAGTCTGGATATCCGGTTCGCGAAAGAATCATTCAGTTCACCAAATCGAACTGAATCGTTTTAAACGGTTCACATCTCTAATACGCAATTATCCACAAATGACTTAAGATGTTAACTTTTTAATGTGGCAGACACTCCCTCTAAGTGCAAACAAACTTGGGGGGGGGGGGGTTAAATGTAGCTAGCTACCTTTTCAGAAGGGTAGCTTGACTGTAGCTTAACTACTTCAGTTTATAAATTATCAGTTTGTAGCTTATCAAGCTACAGTTTAAGAGTAGCTTCCCCAACACTACTTAAGCCCCTTTCACACTGCCATTCCGGCAAATACAGGGGTAAAGTGTTCCTGTAATTGTTCCCTGGTCGCTAGATTTGGCACTTTCACACTGCCAGTGATGACCCAGTATATGTGCGTGCTTTCACACACAACCCTTGAAGATCCCGTAACGACACGTGACATCAGCGCGTGACGTGTAATGTACAAGTCGACAACGCTAGGCACGTTATACTTTCACTGAAGCAAGCAAACGATCTCGGCGCCAGCGCGGAAAGTGAGGAACTAACTGATCTCTGCTTCATTACAGTTTGCACATATGTTTTCGTTGCGAATGTTGATCTTCCTTCAAAACAGCTGGTAAAAAAGTCGCGCGTCATCACTTCGATACGGAATTAGATCTGGCTTTTGTTCACACAGCGCTCGTTCCGGATCGATTACCGCAATGTTACTAGGTCCCCGACCCGGGTTCAATTCGGTAATCAATTCCGGGACGTGGTTGCTTTCACACAGAAGGCGACCAGGCAATGTTACGGGAATATTGCGGGTCCGACGTGCAGTGTGAAAGGGGCTTTAGTAGGCCATACTATTATGACTTAGTGCTGAAGTCAAAACTTCAACTTATATTTATGGACTCTCTTCCGACAGGTCCAGCACAAGGCTTAGGGTTAGAGCTGCTGAATTCATACTGGTCTTAACATATTATACAATTTGTATATCATGTTTTCTTTAAATGTTGTCAGTGGCTATACATTTTCGACACTTAAAAGTTTCTGAGTGTTTTATCTCCTGGATTTTCTTACTTAAGATAATTAACACTTAAATCTATGTATGATGATCTGCAAAGCCTTCATTTGTTACACTACAATAAGCAAACATGTACATATTAAAGAACATGAATGATGAACTGACTCCAGCTGTGATTAAAGAAACAAAATGTGAAAAATTCACAAATTCATACAGAAAATAAAACAAACATATAAACCTCATTAGAGGACAAGCTGTCCAAATCTGTTTGCTGTCAGTTTTGACCCCCTCACATTAATTCCTTCATCTTCATCTTCCACACTGAGCTCTACAATCATCAGCTATCACACAGAAAACACAAACCTCCTAGTTTACCTTGTAGTTTAGTAAATGTGATCATGTTTTGAAAGTGCAGTGATTGTTTTCAGTGTTACTCACCGAACTGATCTGGATTCTTTAACCACAGGAAACTGATTCTGAAGAACTTCATCTGCTTTATGTTGTGCTCCAATAAACTGTTTCAGATCAAACACATCCATCTTCTGCTCTGATGTCAGCAACACATAAACCAGAGCTGACCACTGTGAAGAGGAGAGTTTGGTTTCCCTTATTTCTCCAGATTTCAGATAATCTTGGATCTCCTGTATCAGTGAATCATCACCCAGTTCATTCAGACAGTGAAACAGATTGATGGACTTCTCTGGTGAGCAATTCTCCGTGATCTTTTGCTTGATGAACCGAATTGTTTTCTCTCTGTTGTAGGAGCAGCTTCCTGTCTTTGTCAGTAGTTCTCGTAAGAGAGTCTGATTGGACTCCACTGAAAGACCCAGAAGAAAACGCAGGAAAAGATCCAGATGTCCATTCTTACTCTGTAATGCTTCATCCACAGCTCTCTGATGCAGCTCAGATAGTGAAATAAATATCCTTCGGTTAAAAATCTTAGTCAACCAACTTTGTTTGGTTTGGTCAAACACATATTTATTCTTGATTGTAAACCAGAGGTGCACATATAGAGCTGCTAGATGTTCCTGAAGGCTCAGATGAACAAAGCAGAAGACTTTCCCCTGATTCAAGCACAACTCCTCTCTAAAGATCTGAGTGCACAATCCTGAGTAAACTGATGCTTCTTTCACATCAATGCCACACTCTCTCAGGTCTTCCTCATAGAAGATCAGGTTTCCTTTCACAAGCTGCTGAAAAGCCAGTTTCCCCAGTTTGAGGATCATGTCTTCATCTGTCACCTTCTTCTCATAGTCCTTCTGATGTTTGATGCTGGTCTGAAGGATCAGGAAGTGTGTGTACATCTGAGTGAGAGTCTTGGGAATCTCTCCACTCTCTGCTCGACTCATCATCTTCTCCAGAACAGCGGCTGAGATCCAGCAGAAGACTGGGATGTGGCACATGATGTAGAGGCTCCTTGATGACTTCAGGTGTGAGATGATCCTGTCGGCCAGACTCTGATCACTGATTCTCTTCCTGAAGTATTCCTCCTTCTGTGGCTCATTGAAGCCTCGTACCTCTGTCAATCGATGGACACACTGAGAGGGGACGAGATCAACTGCTGCTGGTCTGGAGGTGATCCAGATGAGAGCAGAAGGAAGCAGATTCCCCACAATGAGGTTCATCAGCAGCACGTCCACTGAGGCTGGTTCAGAGATATTACACAGTTTCACTTTGCTCTTAAAGTCCAGAGACAGACGACACTCATCCAGACCATCAAAGATGAACAACACTTTATATTCATCACTGGATATTTCCATTTCTTTAGTTTCAGGGAAGAAGACATGAAGAAGATCTGAAAGACTGAGTGTTTTGTCCTTCATCAGGTTGATTTCTCTGAAAGGAAGTGGAAATATGAGCTGGACGTCCTGATTCTCTTTCCCTTCAGCCCAGTCCAGGATGAACTTCTGCACAGAGACTGTTTTTCCAATGCCAGCGACTCCCTTTGTCAGCACAGTTCTGATGGCTTTGTCTTGTCCAGGTAAAGGTGTAAAGATGTCAGTGCATTTGATGGCTGTGTCCTCTGCTGCTGATCTCCTGGATTGTGTCTCAATCTGTCTCACCTCGTGTTCATTACAGATCTCTCCTCTCTCACTCTCTGTGATGTAGAGCTCTGTGTAGATCTCATTCAGCAGTGTTGGGTTTCTCTGCGTCGCTGTTCCCTCATACAGACACACAAACGTCTTCAGCAGATTTAATCTAAATGTGTTGGGAACTTTATGGCTGTAAAATAAAAAAAAATACACATAATTACATGAGATAAAAAGCCTAATGTTTCATGTTCTCTATCATATCTTAAAATCATATCTTTTACAGAAATGTCATACCTGAGAACAGGCTGTTTATCTCCGCTGTTAAACTGAATTGTTTCAGGCATAGACCCATCACTCTTCACAGACACACAGCTGGACTCTGCTTCTGATCTTTTCTGATGAAATGAACTAAAGAACATATTTAACCCTTTATTATGAGAATCAGCTCAATATACTTCAAATGATATTATTATGAAAAATACTTTTGGAGCATTGATGGTCTTATATATCAAAGTAGTCCATGTGACATCAGAGGGTCAGTTAGAATTTTTTGAAGCATCGAAAATACATTTTGGTCCAAAAACCTCATTAGAGGACAAGCTGTCCAAATCTGTTTGCTGTCAGTTTTGACCCCCTCACATTAATTCCTTCATCTTCATCTTCCACACTGAGCTCTACAATCATCAGCTATCACACAGAAAACACAAACCTCCTAGTTTACCTTGTAGTTTAGTAAATGTGATCATGTTTTGAAAGTGCAGTGATTGTTTTCCGTGTTACTCACCGAACTGACCTGGATTCTTTAACCACAGGAAACAGATTCTGAAGAACTTCATCTGCTTTATGTTGTGCTCCAATAAACTGTTTCAGATCAAACAGATCCATCTTCTGCTCTGATGTCAGCAACACATAAACCAGAGCTGACCACTGTGAAGAGGAGAGTTTGGTTTCCCTTATTTCTCCAGATTTCAGATAATCTTGGATCTCCTGAATCAGTGAATCATCACCCAGTTCATTCAGACAGTGAAACAGATTGATGGACTTCTCCGGAGAGTGATTCTCTCTGATCTTCTGTTTGATGAACTGAACTGTTTTCTCTCTGTTGTAGGAGCAGCTTCCTGTCTGTGTCAGTAGTTCTCGTAAGAGAGTCTGATTGGACTCCACTGAAAGACCCAGAAGAAAACGCAGGAAAAGATCCAGATGTCCATTCTTACTCTGTAATGCTTCATCCATAGCTCTCTGATGCAGCTCAGATAGTGAAATAAATATCCTTCGGTTAAAAATCTTAGTCAACCAACTTTGTTTGGTTTGGTCAAACACATACTTATTCTTGATTGTAAACCAGAGGTGCACATATAGAGCTGCTAGATGTTCCTGAAGGCTCAGATGAACAAAGCAGAAGACTTTCCCCTGATACAAGCCCAACTCCTCTCTGAAGATCTGAGTGCACAATCCTGAGTAAACTGATGCTTCTTTCACATCAATGCCACACTCTCTCAGGTCTTCCTCATAGAAGATCAGGTTTCCTTTCACAAGCTGCTGAAAAGCCAGTTTCCCCAGTTTGAGGATCATGTCTTCATCTGTCACCTTCTTCTCATAGTCCTTCTGATGTTTGATGCTGGTCTGAAGGATCAGGAAGTGTGTGTACATCTGAGTGAGAGTCTTGGGAATCTCTCCACTCTCTGCTCGACTCATCATCTTCTCCAGAACAGCGGCTGAGATCCAGCAGAAGACAGGGATGTGGCACATGATGTAGAGGCTCCTTGATGACTTCAGGTGTGAGATGATCCTGTTGGCCAGACTCTGATCACTGATTCTCTTCCTGAAGTATTCCTCCTTCTGTGGCTCATTGAAGCCTCGTACCTCTGTCAATCGATGGACACACTGAGAGGGGACGAGATCAACTGCTGCTGGTCTGGAGGTGATCCAGATGAGAGCAGAGGGAAGCAGATTCCCTACAATGAGGTTCATCAACAGCACATCCACTGAGGCTGGTTCAGAGATATTACACAGTTTCACTTTGCTCTTAAAGTCCAGAGACAGACGACACTCATCCAGACCATCAAAGATGAACAACACTTTATATTCATCACTGGATATTTCCATTTCTTTAGTTTCAGGGAAGAAGACATGAAGAAGATCTGAAAGACTGAGTGTTTTTTCCTTCATCAGGTTGATTTCTCTGAAAGGAAGTGGAAATATGAGCTGGACGTCCTGATTCTCTTTCCCTTCAGCCCAGTCCAGGATGAACTTCTGCACAGAGACTGTTTTTCCAATGCCAGCGACTCCCTTTGTCAGCACAGTTCTGATGGCTTTGTCTTGTCCAGGTAAAGGTGTAAAGATGTCAGTGCATTTGATGGCTGTGTCCTCTGCTGCTGATCTCCTGGATTGTGTCTCAATCTGTCTCACCTCGTGTTCATTACTGATCTCTCCTCTCTCACTCTCTGTGATGTAGAGCTCTGTGTAGATCTCATTCAGCAGTGTTGGGTTTCTCTGAGTCGCTGTTCCCTCATACAGACACACAAACGTCTTCAGCAGATTTAATCTAAATGTGTTGGGAACTTTATGGCTGTAAAATAAAAAAAAATACACATAATTACATGAGATAAAAAGCCTAATGTTTCATGTTCTCTATCATATCTTAAAATCATATCTTTTACAGAAATGTCATACCTGAGAACAGGCTGTTTATCTCCGCTGTTAAACTGAATTGTTTCAGGCATAGACCCATCACTCTTCACAGACACACAGCTGGACTCTGCTTCTGATCTTTTCTGATGAAATGAACTAAAGAACATATTTAACCCTTTATTATGAGAATCAGCTCAATATACTTCAAATGATATTATTATGAAAAATACTTTTGGAGCATTGATGGTCTTATTGTTTTTAAAGGAATATTAAACTTATAAAAAAATACTTTTTTTGTAACATAAAAGGTTATTTAATTTGTTCCTCAAAGTACCTGTGTCCTGGAAAAGAACAGTTATCTCCAGATGTTTGTGGTTCATCCATGATGGATCTGAACAGTTTGATCTACATTGCTGACAAACAAGTGGAGAGACAAACAATCACAAAAACTACAGTAAACAGCCTTACATTGTTGTAAATTATTTTATTAAACATTTAAACATTTTCTGTGTTGTAAATAATCAATTCTGTATGTTTAAAATGGCTAAACATCACCTCTGTTCATTTACTGTCACTTTTATCGAGTGCAGCGTTAGTTCAGTCATGCCAAGGAGGCAAGGCTGTGAACAGCTGATGCGGTCAGCTGTCAAATCTCTCCAATCACCACCTCTCTCCTATTAGACACGGGACATATATATACTTGGCACTACTGCTCGGTAAGTATTCTCAATGGCTCGCAAGGCTCAAACTGCTCACGAGAGCCTTTGCTCGCTCAGGAACTATCAGAAGGCGAATCTTTCTCCATAGGAAGCGTTAATCAGGTTTTGGCAGGATTCCCACAGTGTATCTGACTAGATTTCAGTCGTGAACTTAAGCGAATTTGCCGTGTTATTTGTCATGCTACATAATGAATTGAAATGAGCGAGCTCTTGATCTAGATACTTTGCACGCAATTCATCGTCAGAGTGTACTAATACGACCGACTCACAACACGAGATCTGCTCCCCGCTGGAAGAAACTATATATTCAACAAAATCAAAGCATCCACGAACAACTGGCAATTTCAACTTTAATTCATCTCTGGACGTCTTCACGAAGCTAAGCAAAGTTATTTCATTTTTATTGCCTAAAGCTATTTGGCAACATGCTTCAGACATTTCTTATTGTAAAAGCTATTGTTCAGTTTCGTTACGAGGCATGCTATCATATTACCACACCGTTAAATATACCCACGAGCCTCGTTATTCTGTGGTCAAGGATGTTGATATTAACGGCTGCTGCTCACGCTCATGTATTGGAGATGCTTTCATCAAACTTATCTGACTACTCCAACACACTGGCTTTAATCAGTGATCTGCTGTTGCTCAAACACGATCAAGTGCTTAATACTATGTGTACAGTATCCGACAAGGGCTTATGCTGTTGCCTAAATTAAAGTCTGACCATATATATATATATATATATATATGAAAAAAAGGGTACTGCTTTACAGGTGCATGCTGATCTTCAGCTGGTTAAAAGAGCACCCTTCGCTACTCCTATTTCCATAGGCGATCCCGCCCCACTCCACACTAAGAAGATCTTTGCTTAAAGCTATTAAGATATGGGTCTGCTTGCTTGTGAGGTTTATATATTGTCCAGCATCATGTGCTAGTCCTGCCGTTGCATAGGAGGAATTCATGCTTTTGCTGGCTCCACTGCGAGCCTCCGCCGACTGAGCGCGCACCTGATCAAACGGCTTCATACGTGTCACATTCGCAGTCGTACAGGGTGTTCGAATCCTCGAAAATGCTGGAAATTGATGCAGTGTCTTCAGGGTTAATTATATAAGCACTTGGATTTAAATAATTGCCTGGAAATGCATGCATTGGGTTAATATTTCCCAGATAGCAAGCAGACGTTGATTCAACGTCAATTTTTGGTTGTAAAGGTCAGTATCGGTCGTCGATCAAATTTCTATGTTGGATCAACGTTCACTCTTTGGTCGGAACATCAGAACATTATTTGGTGGCATCTGATCGAAATCATAATGTCGGATCTATGTTGAATCTTGATCAAAGGAATCGGAGATCTGCGTGTGCACTCTCACAGAAAGAAAAAGAGTAAAATAAATGTATTTCTCTTCATTATTTTATATAGCCTCGTGGGTTGTCCGTCTGCCACTGAATATTATAGGCTAGTTACTTAAAGTCTGAAGTGGATTTTTTTTTTTTTTTAAGGAAACAAGCAGTGAGAAAACAAATAGAGAGTGCAAGCATTAGAGGGTCCTCACAGTATACACACACACAAGCAGATTTTGTCATGAGCTCGGTGGTTGAGTGGTTCTGCAAATTCTGCGTGTTTTAATGAGCGCGCGCTGAACACTGGAGTAGCATTCATTCAGATTCAAACACTGGAGCGGAGGGAGTTGCAATGGAAACGTGCCGATCGACAACAAGTTTAGTAAATTAAAATTGCACAAATATCAAATGCCACTGTTCCTGACATCTCTCTTGCGTGTATTTGACCAACATCTGTTGAATTTACTTCATATAAATGGTTTAGTTTTTTCAAACAAGTCTGTGAGCATCTTAACCGTTATCAGAGGAGGTAACATATGCTAATTCCATAGACTGAGCTTTTATGAAGAGTTTGGGATTTTAATAGCACATTTATGTGTAGATGAGAGGCATTGACAGTTCTGTAAAAGATTTACTGGTCATTTTTCAATGGATGATTGAAAATAGGCTTTTTTATTTAACCTAAATATACACTAACGTTACCGTTAATCAGTGACGTCATTACATCAGCGTCACAGTCCAAACGCATTTTGAGCTCGTCTAATGATAAACAAATATTTATTAAATACATATTCTTTCTCTTTTCCACATTTGTAGTAGCTTCGTTTATTGTGATAAAACTGTCATTGTATACTAAATATAGTTGGCTTTATGACAGATTATTTGTTATATTTCTAGATTCTTCTAGTGCTTGATGGCCTTCTGCATGCCAGAGTCTGAGCAAGCCTCCTGTCCAACAACATCTCCAAGGCACACTGAACCATATGACTAGCAGGTTTACCCCAAACATATACTAATGCTGTCTTACCAATTTCTGAAATAATTTAACAATTTAAAATAGCAGTTTTCGGTGAAATTAAATTTATTTCTGTGTGAGAGAGAGAGAGAGAGAGAGAGAGAGAGAGAGAGTTCTTTGATAAAGAGAAATATCTTCTTGACACTAACTTTTGATCAATTTAATGTGTCCTTGCTGAATAAAAATAAGAATGTATTTTTATAAAATGTAGTGTACATTACCATTTGGAAGTTTGTGGTCTATATAACAATCAAGCTTTAAAATAAATAAATAAACTATATTCTGTTATAAACGGTTAACACAAAAATATAAAGTTTTGATCATAGCAATCAACTAACCCTTCTCAAAAACCCGTCCTCCTTAAATACTGTAGCTATGTCTGACAAGCCATGCTGCTCTCACAGTACACACATTGTCCTCATACAGTGAAAAACACATCGTGGACCAAAGAGGAAACTGACAACACATTGACAGAAGAAGACAGAGAAGGTCACTTCTGGTATGAAACAAGTTTTCAGCTTTTTTTATTTTTATTTTATTTTTTGTCCCTGTGTCAGCGGGAAATGGTCCGACAGTCAGGTAAACGGAGCACTTACCAAAGTCGCACACCAACATTGTGATGTTGGAACTCAGTGTACCTATAAGGCGCACGGGATTATCAGGTGCACGCCCGATTTTTGAGAAAATGAAAGGCTCTTAGATGCACATTATAGTGCGGAAAATATGGTAATTTGTTTGTCAGGCAAGATGGCAGTATTGGCGTTATGATAGGTCAGATCACCTGTCAATCAAGCTCACTGTGAACGTGAATTTTCTGCTTGTACTCTTTTGTATTTATGATACAAATGTAAATGACTGTTAATGAACATAAAAAGATGTTGCATGGCTTTCTCATAAGCACTCGCCTGTTAGCAATTCTAATTTTATTTAACGATGTTATTTCTGAGATCATTAAAAAGTAATTGTGACGAGTGGGGTGGGGCTGAGAGCCTTGGGAACGGAGCGAAGCTGGTGGAGTGATTGGGAAATGAGTAGGGATGGGTATCGAAAACCGGTTCCAAAATTCCAAGAACCGGGTATTAGATAAGACGCGTGCATTTCGATTCTGCTTAACGATTCCAGCGTTCAAATTCCAATTTGATTAAAAACGATTAAGTGCAGGAATGGAAAGAATTAGCGTCCTGTTTGTGTGCAGCGTGCATGAAGCGCAAGCTCGTGCACAGAGAGCAGCGGTCGAGCTGCTGGTTCCCAGTTTGCTAGCATGTCATCTTAAGTAAAAAAAAAAAAAAAAAAACGAAACAATAATATATTATGTGCACTTTGTTACTTTACCAATCCTTGTTATAATATAAAACCAGTCGGAGATAATTGATGTTTATTTTTTTCTAGTTACTGTTGCTATTTGAAACGCCATTTTGTTTCATACATGTGCGTTGTTAATGAAGAGACGGCGTAACGTGAATTCATGTATGTTTATTCAGCTACGGAGTTACCCTAATGGGCTAATGTTTTGAGGCGATCTAGAGCCAGCATAAAGGATGTTTTGTAACGCCTTTTGCCATTCTATTTATGGCTATATGATTTGAGTTCAGTAACTTTCTGAATTATGTTTAATTCTGTAAAATAAGCACTTTGCACTATTCACGCATATTTTAACTGACTGTTTTCCAAGTCATATTTGAGGTGACATGTTACAGTGCATTATGTTCATGTTTAAACTGAGTGATATAGAATTACATTTGTCACATTGATTTTGAATGTGTAAGTGATAAAGCCATATACAGCTACTAATTAGATATTTTGCATTTGCTGTATCCAGATTGTTTTTTTTGTTGTTGAGCATATTTTGCCACTGTTGAGAGAGTGATTCTACGGCGAGCCAGTGATCGAGTGATTCAGTGACTCCAGAATCGCTGAGTGTGACTGTAACCAGTGGCCGTCAACTCGTTAAGCTGGTGGACTGCACGCTTTTGGATACAACATACAGATATGTTTAAGAGATCTCCAACATTATCACACACTGCCCGGGTAGTGATTTAAAACAAGGCCTTTTATTCAACGAACACACACAGGAACTGAATTGAAACTCAACTGAGTTGAACATTGAGCTAATCGACCGGACTGTTTGTTTTTTTCTCTTTCACTGACTGACTATTTTTTTAATTTATTTTTTGTTGGGGGGAAATTTGTTATTGATTTTTTTTTTTCTAATTGATTTTACAGTCCATGTGGAATGTAAAATAAATGTTTTGATTTTTGCATTTGTTATTCAAACAGTGGTCGTAGCCAATTCATTTCAAGAACCGAACCAAATTCTGATTTCTAATGCTTGAATATCATTAATATAGGTTATTGTGATATTCTCATTGGTGCCTTAAGTTGCGATAGTTACATTTAGTGGCGAGCCAGCCAGGACTGTTTTGAGAATGACCAAGTCAGTTAAACGTACATTCCAGAGTTTTAGATACGTACTGCTACTTCTGTGACTTACAATTTTGTTTTATTTTTGTGAGGTGTCATTGCTGATAGAATTGAGTGAAACTGTTTGTAGACATGGATATAGAACAGGAATTCGGTATTAAAGCAGACCGGTCCATTGTTGTGTTAGCGGTCACCTACTCTGACACAGACAAAGATATCACTGAAACCCTTAAAAAGTATGGCACAGAAGCTAAAGTAGTTAGGCTGTCAAACACAGAAGAAGTGGATAAATGTAATGCCATTGTAGAATTTGAATCAGCCGCTGCTGTTGTTAAGCCCAAGTTACCTTTTGACATACAGAATATCAATGACACTGTAGTGACGTGGCGTGTTGACAGCATTAAAGTACTCACACAAACAGTCACAGACTGTAGCGACTCTGATGGCAGTAGCAACACTGATTCTGACCATAGCACGACGCCCCTCATTCATAGATCCAGGAAGAAAATTGACGTTAATAAGCCCTCCGCACATGCTTACACGCAAGTGAAGATGAAGCCCAAATCAACAGCTAAGGGAAGAGTCGCTCCCACTTCGACTGATGATCTGGATGAGGAAGTGTTGAACCCACCAGAGGTGAGACGCATTGTTGTTGAACATGTGATAAAAAATGATACACCGAAGTCTCAAACTGAATCCAAGAGATTGCATTCATTCTCTGGCAGAGTGCCTAAGCCACCAGGCGAAGCTGACTTTGAAACATGGCTACTCCATGTAGAGCTTATGTTCTGCGACAATGTCTCTGTTGAAGCACAGAGGAGAAGAATATTAGAGAGTTTGCTTCCTTCAGCCTCGGATATCGTCAGGCAGCTAGGCTCATCGGGTCATCCCAGAGACTACATGAGGCTGTTGGAGTCTGCTTATGGCCTGGTAGAAGATGGCGAAGAGATATTTGCCAAATTCCTGAACACAAACCAGGATCCAGGAGAAAAGGCTTCCACTTACCTGCAGAGATTGCAAACGCTGCTGAGCACTGCAGTGAAGAGAGAAGGAGTAAGGCTGTCTGATGTAAACTGTCCCCTGATGAAGCAGTTCAAGCGTGGCTGTTAGGACCATGGCATTGTTCTTCAGCTAGAGCTTAAAACTGATAAACCCCTTGACTTTGCTGAGTTCTTATTGCAGCTGAGAACAGAAGAGGACAAGAGAGCTACCAAACTCGACCGTATGAGCTGCCATTTGGGGGCCTCCAAGGGAAAGTCCTCAGTGAACATTCAAACGGTGGCCAACTTCTCCTGCCTTACTGATCACAATGCCAGTGTGTTACAAGTGTACATATCTGAGACTGAAAGCTTGAGGAAACAAGTTGCTGAGCTACAAATGCAGCTAAACACCAAGAAATCCAAAAAAGAGAGAAGACGTGAGGCTGCAGCTCTTGAGTCTGGCCAACATCCACCCCCACTCCAAGTTGAGGCACAAGTTCACCAAACAACTCCCCAAGTTACATCTAGAGCACAGCCAAAAGCCTGGTTCTGTTTTAGATGTGGGGATGACGGCCACATAGCCAGAATGTGTGAGAACCCCATGAACAAGGAGGCAGTAGACCTGAAGTACAAAGAACTAAAGTTAAAGCAAGATGAGTGGAAAGCAAGACAGGGCTCTTTAAAATGGGCGAGGCTTCAGTAGAAGGACGTCCCGGAGCGAATGACAGAAATAAAAGTCCTAAAAACAAATAGAAAACCCAAAGGGCCAAGTGTTTCTCCATCGGACCCACTAGAGATGATCTCATGAATGGATTAGTTGGATCAAGCTCATTAGTTAACGTCACCATTGGAGGAATTCAACATGAGTGTCTCATTGATTCAGGCTCACAAGTGACCACAATCTCCAAGTTGTTTCATGACTCCCATTTAGCTTCTCATCCAATTTGTCCTTTGGCTAACCTCATTGAAGTAGAAGGAGCAGCAGGCCAGCGTGTACCTTATATTGTTTACATTGAGATTGATATACTTTTTCCAGAGACTTTCACGGATAGCCCCAAGACGGTTAGCACACTAGCCCTCGTCGTTCCTGATTCAAGTGCCTCCGTTCATGTCTCTGTCCTTATTGGCACTAAAGCTCTTGACGTTTTGTATGAAGGGTTCAGTGAGGAGATTGGTGAGCCTGTCCTTGAAAACTGTGCGTACGCTGTTCTCATCCAACATCTGCACAGTCTGTATAAGAACAAAACACAAGACAGAAACAGAGTAAATAAAGTCAAACTTCTTCACAAAAAGGCGATAGTCGTCCCTTCAGGCCAGAAAGTGGCAGTAGATGGCTATACAAGGAACGTGAATAGTCTTCCTGGTACTACCCTATTGGTAGATTTCCCATCCCATTCATACTTACCAAGCGGGTTGACTTTTTGCAGTTATGTCATGTCAAGTCCCAGACAGGCGTCTTTTAAAGTGCCTGTTTTGCTCAAGAATGAAACCCCACACAGCATTACAGTGCCAGCAAACTGTATCTTGGCAGAACTTACCGCTCCATTATATGTTTCTTCACTTACCTCTTTAACGGGCGAGGACCTAACCAAGAGTAAACGGTCACCCTCTGCTAGCACCACAACTGGGTGCTTCACACTGCACTCAGTGTCTCCAAAAAACCCTATCACTTTCAATTTTGATGACTCGTCTCTCTGCGAAGAGTGGAAAGAAAGGATCAGAAAAGAGGCTGAATTCAATTTCTGAAGTCTTTGCAAGTGGTGACCTTGACTATGGACATACAACAGCAGTCAAGCACAAGATCCGTCTTTCTGATCCAACACCCTTTAGGCAAAGAGTGAGACCCATCCACCCATCCGATTACGAAGCTGTCCAGCTCCACTTGGAAGAGCTGTATGACGCAGGCATCATAAGAGAGTCTGAGAGTCCATTTGCATCACCTGTTGTAACTGTAAAAAAGAAGAGTGGCAAAATTCGATTATGCATTGATTACAGAAATTTAAATGCTCAGACCATCAAAGATCCATACGCTTTGCCAAATATTGAGGAGACTTTTAAAGTTCTAACAGGATCAAGATGATTCTCTGTGATGGACTTGAAGTCAGGCTTCTATCAGGTGGAAATGGCCGAGGAGGATAAGCATAAGACAGCCTTCGTCACTTTCATGGGATTTTGGGAATTCAATAGGATGCCGCAAACTGTAACAAATGCTCCAAGCACATTCCAAAGAGTCATGGAGAAATGCATGGGCTCCTTGAACCAAAAATAAGTTCTTGTTTTTATTGATGACCTTATTGTGTTCTCAGAAACCCTTGAACAGCACGAGGAGAGACTTATGCCAGTTTTGAACAGACTGAAGGAGTTTGGGCTCAAGTTATCGCCTGAGAAGTGTCATTTTTTCAAGAAGTCAGTTAAATACTTGGGACATGTTGTCTCGGAGAATGGAGTTGAAACTGACCCTGAATAGATTTCTGCACTCACAACTTGGCCCCAACCACACAATATTAAAGAGCTTAAGTCCTTTCATGGATTCACCGGATATTACAGGAGATTCATCAAGGACTTTTCAAAAATTGCAAAGCCCCTCAATGATCTCACTGCTGGCTACATTCCAGCAAGACGGAAATGCAAAGCCAAGTCCTTTTCCATCACTGATCTTAAGTCACCCTTTGCTGAAAAGTGGACAGATAAGTGTGAACAAGCATTCAGGACTCTCATTGAAAAGTTAACAACCGCCCCAATTTTGGGCTTTGCCAATCCTCGACTGCCATATGTTCTCCATACCGATGCTAGTCTTCATGGCCTTGGGGCGGCTCTGTATCAACAGCAAGATGGACTGATGAAAGTTATTGCCTACACCAGTAGGGGGTTATCAAACTGTGAGAGGAGATACCCCACACACAAGCTAGAATTTCTTGCCCTTAAGTGGGCAATAACTGACAAATTGTCTGACTATCTCTATAGAGCTGAATTCACTGTTGTCACCGACAACAACCCCCTGACTTTTATACTATCATCTGCCAAACTAGACGCTGCTGGTCACCGGTGGCTTGCAGCCCTGTCAAACTTCAACTTCAGTATCCAGTATCGGGCCGGCAAGAGAAATCAGGATGCCGATGGCTTATCTAGGCGTCCACATGACCATGATGAGACAGATCTGAGTGCCAAGGCTGAAGACGATAGAGTGTTGCAGTTCCTCTCAAAGTTTCTAAAAGAACAGAGTGATGCCACTTTTCCAAAAGAAGCAATTAAAGCTGTATGCCAGAGACATGAGCTAGATGGAGCTTTCAGTTCAGAGGAAGAGGGTAATCATTCGCCTGTGATTGTTGAATCACAGTTGGAATGGGCTGCAGAACAGAGAGTTGATCCAGTAATCAGCAGAATTCTGGACATACTCACCACGGGAAAACGCCTCTCCTATCGTGTCAGACAGAAAGAGGACAGAGAAGTCCAACTCTTGCTTCGAGTGCAGGATCAACTCGGCATTGACAATGCGGTCCTTTACCGTAAAAGGATGAACAGCGGTGAGCCACTTTTCCAGCTTGTTCTTCCCACAAAATATCGTGAAACCGCTCTAGACCTTCTAGACCTTCTTTCTAGACCTCCACGATTCAGTTGGACACATGGGATTTGAGAGGACCATAGACCTCATCCAAATGCGCTTTTATTGGCCAAAAATGTCTACAGACGTAGATAAGAAGTTGCGAACTTGTGAGAGATGTATTCGTCGCAAAGCGAAAACTGAGAGGACAGCCCGTTTTGTGAACATTAGGACCAGCAGACTGCTCTAATTAGTCTGCATGGATTATCTGTCTTTGGAACCTGATGGCCGTGGGACAAAGGACATACTATTAATAACTGACCATTTTACGAAGTATGCTGTTGCAGTACCTACTGCAGACCAGAAGGCCAAGACAGAAGCCAAAACATTGTGGAACAGTTTCTTTGTTCACTATGGCATACCTGAGCATCTACATAGCGATCAAGGTCGGGACTTCGAATATGCTGTAATCAAGGACCTCTGCCTGCTGTTGGGGATCAAAAAAACTAGAACCAGCCCTTATCACCCACGCGGCAATCCTATGGAAAGGTTCAATAGAATGCTTTTGGAGATGCTTGGGACTCTAGAAGAAGAAAGTAAGGCCAGGTGGCGTGACTACGTGCAGCCTTTGGTGCACGCATACAATTGCACCAAAAACAACACACAGGGTTTTCTTCTTACCAGTTAATGTTCGGGAGACAGCCAAACCTCCCTATCGATGTGGCCTTCAGACTAAACCCAGAGGGGCAGAACAGAACCACTCACACTGATTATGTGAAAAGGCTTAAAGAAAATCTGCAGGAGAGCTACAAACTTGCAGTGGAACATAGTGGGAGAATTGCTCAGAAAAACAAACAGAGATATGACATGAAAGTAAGAGAAACCATCTTGGAAGTAGGGGACCATGTCCTTGTCAAGAATGTTGGAGTGCGGGGCAAACAATCGATAGCTGATCGTTGGAGTCGAACTGTGTACAAAGTAGTAAAACACATAAACGATTCTCCTGTCTATGTTGTAGCACCTGTTCATTCTGATGGCACTGAAAGGACACTGCATCGTGACTTGCTCTTACCTTGTGGTTTCCTGGCTCCATCCATCGAAGCAGAAGTGAATCAGCATAAGCAAAAGAAAGGCACAATGCAACCTGCTCAGATTCCAGTGTCTGAAGAGAGAGAACAGCTGAGATCATATGAGAGTGAAGAGGAAGTTGATTACGACTACCCAGAGGAAACGCTGGTGACAATTTACCCACCCGTCACTGTTGTCCATGAAATCCCTCATACTGACTCTAAGCCTTCTTCAGGAGAGGAAAAATCCATCATAAGCCCTGAGACCTGAAGCTGAGGTATTCCATCCAACAGAGAATTGGGAAGGAAAGCTTCACAAAGTTAAAGGGGGTAATGATTTGCCTAATGACATAGGAGAGAAAGTTTATGTGAGTCCTGCAATTGAGAAAGTTGAGATGAGTCCTGCAATTGAAAAAGTTGATGTGAGTCTTGAAATTGAGAAAGATGATGTGGTACAAACCATACCTGAAAAGGAACATGGAGACAAAGAGGAACCTGTGAGGAAAGAAAACCATGAAGAACAATCAGAGCAACATGAACCTGAGGATTCGAGTGTGAATGATGTCCAACAACAAGACACAGAAGTGCGAAGATCAGTTAGACAGAGGGTAGAGCTTGACCGCCTGACTTACCAGACGTTAGGAAATCCCTTGACTTTAGTTATGCACTCCTTGTTGAATGGTCTTGACCAGGCTTTTACAAAAGCTTTGGACTTACACCCCACACTTAAGTTTACCACTTTAGGAACAGACCAAATGACTACTATTTAAGTAAGTATAGGTACATGCAGGGACGCATGCACATTCAGGGGGGGAGGATGTAGCCCACATAAACTGCACAGGGCCAAAGTAATTGCTGTTATTCTCCATTCTCCTAGATGGCGCTGTTTCATGTGTATTGGCAGAGCCACTCGGTTGTATAACTAAAGAAGATGAGCGATTTTTTTTTATTTTATTTTTTTCCTTTTCTACCTTTTTGGCAAGTGCACGTGAGATTAAGGCGGAGTGAGATAAATATAGTCAAGCAGACCACTTAACGCGGGAGAAATAATTTTCATGTTGATATTAGCTAGTAAGAGTGTCAAGAAGCTTTAGTTATTGTAAACTGCCATTTACACTTTTGTTTTCTTTGGATAAGTTTTAGAATCTTCGGTGAGTACAACAGGAAGAAAACTTTATGCTAGTATGTCATCTTAAGTAAAAAAAAAAAAAAACGAAACAATAATATATTATGTGCACTTTGTTACTTTACCAATCCTTGTTATAATATAAAACCAGTCAGAGATAATTGATGTTTATTTTTGCTAGTTACCGTTGCTATTTGAAACGCCATTTTGTTTCATACATGTGCGTTGTTAATGAAGAGACGGTGTAACGTGAATTCGTGTATGTTTATTCAGCTACGGGGTTACTCTAATGGGCTAATGTTTTGAGGCGATCTAGAGCCAGCATAAAGGATGTTTTGTAACGCCTTTTGCCATTCTATTTATGGCTATATGATTTGAGTTCAGTAACTTTCTGAATTATGTTTAATTCTGTAAAATAAGCACTTTGCACTATTCACGCATATTTTAACTGACTGTTTTCCAAGTCATATTTGAGGTGATATGTTACAGTGCATTATGTTCATGTTTAAACTGAGTGATATAGAATTACATTTGTCACATTGATTTTGAATGTGTAAGTGATAAAGCCATATACAGCTACTAATTAGATATTTTGCATTTGCTGTATCCAGATTGTTTTTTTTTGTTGTTGAGCATATTTTGCCACTGTTGAGAGAGTGATTCTATGGTGAGCCAGTGATCCAGTGATTCAGTGACTCAGCGATTCTGGAGTGTGACTGTAACCAGTGGCCGTCAACTCGTTAAGCTGGTGGACTGCACGCCTTTGGATACAACATACAGATAAGATTTATGAGATCTCCAACATTATCACACACTGCCCGGGTAGTGATTTAAAACAAGGACTTTTATTCAACGAACACACACAGGAACTGAATTGAAACTCAACTGAGTTGAACATTGAGCTAATCGACCGGACTGATTTTTTTTTCTCTTTCACTGACTGACTATTTTTTTTTGTTGGGGGGAAATTTGTTATTGATTTTTTTTTTTCTAATTGATTTTACAGTCCATGTGGAACGTAAAATAAATGTTTTGATTTTTGCATTTGATATTCAAACAGTGGTCGTAGCCAATTCATTTCAAGAGCCGAACCAAATTCTGATTTCTAATGCTTGAATATCATTAATATAGGTTATTGTGATATTCTCATTGGTGCCTTAAGTTGCGATAGTTACATGAAGAAAACTACATCAGTATATCATCATAAACACAGCCGTTTTCGTCTTACGTGAATGTGAACAGATGAGAAAGAAAACACACATGTACAGTGTTTTTGTTAACAGAGCCTAATAAACGCACTGCCTGTCATTAATGTTAATCAAAGAACAAAGGAAACCGTTCACTGATCTTGACTGAATATATTTAATAACTTTAATTGATTCATCTTTATTTTATTTATAAAAAGAAAACTATGCAGTGTTTTTAAACTTTTAATTCAGGTTCTGTACCTGAAATGTTGTTTAGTTGTATTTATTTATGATTTTGCTTATTGATTTGTTTGTTCCTATCTTATTACTGACTGTTTACTTGTCTTTAACACTTTAAAATTTGAAATTTATATTAATCTAGGTGTTTTTGCTATGGTATTTTTTTAATCACAGGCAAAAATCCTCATCCAAATTTTTGCTCATGTTATTAAGCTGCAACAGAATGCTTTGTAAAAAGACAGAATACGGGGTTCTCAAGATAGTGGCGCTGTGAACGAACACGTGAAGTTTGCCTCCCGAATTCATAAAACTTTTCTCTAGATTGCACCAAACCATTTGAAGCCACCTTGCTATCCAAAGCCGCCGAAAGCCTAATCTTTCATTCCTGGACGACAAAATGAGCAAATCCCACGGTGTTCGCAGTAAAAACCAGCCTCAACTTACTCAGCACTTCAACTCGGTGACGCCGAGCAAGGAAGCTAGCGGAGCCGCTTCTACAACAGCAGATAGCACAGGGCAGCTAACCCTCGAAATGCTAGTCGGAGAATAAGAGAAAATACATAAAAATGTAACCGGGGAACTCACCCACTCTCTGCACACCGCGCTGGCTCCAATCAATGCATCACTTAAATCTATAACTGACATTTCTGAAATTGGAAACTGCTCTCACTGCCCATTCAGATGGACTATCCACTCTGGACAACGAAGTATCTTCACTGAAATCGAAGTTGGAGTCCATCAAAGTTCAACAAAGTTCAACAAAGTGAAATCTCTGCTCTACAATGACGCCATACGCTTCGGTATGGTCTACCCGGCTTGGCTGCGGGTCACTATCAATGGACAGACTCGCACTTTCGACTCGGCGGAGGATGCAGAACTTTTCTACCAGAACTTTAAGAGTAAGTGACATAACATGGACCTTGCAGACGGACAGCCCGGTTAACTGCATGGTGCGAGGACAATCGGAAAATAACTATGGTGGCTTAGAATGTTTACTCTGAGGAACAGCAATTTAAAAGGTGCTTTTTTTTTTAATTGAGCAATTTAAAAGGTGTTTTATTTATATTATTATTATTATTATTGTTTAGTTTTTTTATTTTTTATTTTATTTATTTATATTATAGGTATGTGTGTGTGTATATATATATATATATATATATATATATATTTTTTTTTTTTTTTTTATTTATAATTTATTTTTATATTATTTTATTTTATTTTTCCTCTCTCTCCTTTTATTCCTCCCTTTTCTTTTACTGGTGCACATATGTTACATATTTAAGGGAAGCACCCACTGCCTAGGAATCCGCTGAGATGTTACCTCCTGCGTACTCTCCTGCGTGGTGGGATGGGTTTAGGATATTTATGTTCCAAAGTTTTCTTTTTTTTTTCTCTTTTTTTTTGTCTTATGCCGTTGAAGCTAGTTCTAGTTCAGGCTTCTGTTGCAGTTCCAATGCACGGGGCAACGTTGATAACGATTTACCTACTCATGTACTTGATTATTCTATTATTTTTATGGATATTTACATCAATTTTTGCTTTGTTCTATGCAACCCAGTCGATTGACACTTCATTTATTTATTTTTTACCTGTCATCCCGAGTGTTTCCATGCAGTCTTATCATAGATGGCGACCTCAGATCATGTGGTCGGACTAGGTTCCATTAGGTTTACAAGCTGGAATGTAAGGGGGCTATGTGGTCCTATAAAGAGGGCAAAAGTATTTACACACCTAAAGAGCTTAAAGTCTGAGGTAATATTTCTCCAAGAAACTCATCTACGTATTAGTGACCATACCAGACTGCAGAAGCCCTGGGTTGGCCAAATTTTTCACTCAGGTTTTAACAGTCGTTCAAGAGGCACTGCTATACTTCTACACAAACGCTTACAGTTCTCCCCTGAGCAAATTATCTCCGACCCTAATGGCCGTTATATTATAATCGTGGGAATGCTGCTTAACACACCTGTTATCCTGGCCTCTGTCTATGCTCCAAATTGGGACTGCCCAAGCTTTATGACAACTCTGTCCTCACAACTACCAAGCCTAGACACCATTAAATTTTTGGAGGAGACCTTAATTTAATAATTGACCCCACACTTGACAGATCCAATTCAAAGAACTTCTCCCTGTCCAATATGGCAAAAGCCTTGATTTCTCTCACAGAACAGATCGGCTGTGTAGACTCCTGGCGCTTTTTCCACCCAAGAGTTAAACACTTTTCATTCTACTCCCCGGTTCATCATACTTACTCGCATATTGATTCTTTTTTTGTAGACAAAATTTTAGCACCCTCAGTGAAATCTTGCGAATACTCGACTATAATAATCTCAGACCATGCCCCTATTCTGATGGATCTTGAACTCTTTTCAAGGCCCAAGCATTCTCTGTGGCGACTAAATGTAGAACTATTATCTTCAGATGCTTTCTGCAAATTTGTAACAGAGAAAATATCTTTTTTTATTCAAACCAACAAATCCGAGTCTACCTCCCCCTCCCTCCTGTGGGAAACTTTAAAAGCTGTTTTACGAGGTGAGATAATCTCTTATAACGCCAGAATTAATAAGCAGAGAAAACTGCGATAGAGCGAGTTGCTTGAGGCAATTCAACGTATTGACAAACTGCACGTGATGACTCCCAATGGCAACCTTAGAACTGAAAGGCTCAAGCTCCAAACAGAATTTGATATACATTCTACATATAAGGCGGAGTCCCTTTTAAGACGCACAAAGAGTACATATTATGAGCACGGAGACAAAATCAGCAAATTATTAGCCATGCAACTGAAACACCAAGCCTCCTCTCGATCCATTATTCAAATTCCACCTTGGTCTCAGATGAAAAGGAAATTAATGAAATATTTACTCAGTTTTATACTACTCTTTACAAATCAGAAGCTCCATCTGACACAACCTTTCATTTACAACTTTTTAGATAACTTAGTTTTCCCTGGATTAAACATTACCAATACAAACAGCCTTGATGCCCCACTCTCTCTAGATGAACTTTTGGTTTGCCTAAAATCAATGCAGAACGGCAAGGCACCGGGACCTGACGGCTTCCCAATTGAATTCTTAAAGAAATTTTCAGATCAACTTGCCCCCTTGATGTTAGATATGTTCAATGACTCTTTGGAGAATGGAGCACTCCCCCCATCTTCAACCCAGGCCTCAATTTCATTACTTCCCAAGCCCAATAAAAATTTAGAAGAGTGCAACAGCTGGAGACCAATTAGTCTGCTCAATTTCGATGTGAAATTATTGGCTAAGATTCTCGCCAACCGTCTAGATCCTTGCCTCTCTAAGATTATTTCTGATGATCAGACTGGCTTCATAAGAGGTAGGCAACTCTCTTCAAATATTCGTAGGCTACTTAACATAACACTCTATGAGCCAAACAAAACAGCAGCAGAAATGGTAATTTCTATGGACGCAGAGAAGGACTTCGACCGGGTAGAGTGGGAATATTTATTCACAGTCCTCGGTAGATTTGGTTTCGGTCAAAAACTCATTTCATGGATTCGGTTGTTATACAGTAATCCTACAGCATGCGTAATTACCAACTCTACCCGGTCCAAACCATTTCCGTTAACACGGTGCAGGCAGGGATGTCCCTTATCACCATTGTTATTTGCTCTCGCCATCGAGCCGCTGTCCCTTGCCCTTAAAAGCTGTTCGTCTTTCACTGGGATCACCAGAAATGGAATGGAACATAGGGTCTCACTTTATGCAGATGATTTGTTGCTATACATTTCACATCCAATCATCTGCATTAGTGGGATCTTAGAAATTTTGCACACATTCGGATCCTTTTCGGGCTACAAGTTGAACATCGGTAAGAGCGAATGTTTCCCTCTTAATGAAGCTGCAAAAAGAATCCCGACCCAAGCATTACTGTTTCGTTTAACCACCTCCTGTTTTCGTTTTTTAGGTATTAACATCTCAAATAATTTGTTGTCTATTTATAAAGATAACATTTTAAAGTTGGTTAATCAAATCAAGCCTGACCTCAAGCGCTGGCACGCCCTCCCCTTGTCCCTTTTAGGAAGAGTGAACACAATAAAAATGAATGTACTCCCGAGATTCTTATTTCTCTTTGAGTGTCTACCACTGTACCTTCCAAAGACTTTTTTCAAAGATCTTAACCAGCACTTTTCATCTTTTATTTGGGCTGGAAAGAACCCCAGGGCTAATTTAGCTATTCTACAAAGACCAAGGAGGGAAGGAGGTCTTGGACTCCCAAACTTATTGGCTTATTATTGGTCAGCCAATATCCAAAAAATTTACACATTAACACAATTAACACATTAACCTAACATTAATACAATTTAAGATCGTCCACAGATTACATCTTTCTAAAGTTAAGCTTAAAAAGATGTTTAATACAAGCGACATTTGCGACAGGTGCTCTGTCTCCTGTGCCAGTCATACTCATATGTTTTTTTCCTGTCCTAAGTTGGATTTATTTTTGGTCAACTTTTTATGACACATTGTCAAAAGCTCTTAATCGACCTCTGACTCCCAGTCCAGCTATTTCTATTTTCGGTGTCCCTGCAGACCAAAGTTGCTTCTCTCGTGGAGAATTGGACATTATTGCTTTTGCCTCTCTCGTGGACCGGAGACGCATTTTACTCCATTGGAAAGACCCAAAACCTCCTACATCTAATTCCTGGCTAAAAGACCTATTGTCTTTCCTTCACCTAGAGAAAATTAAATACAGCCTGAGAAAAAGCTCAGACCTATTCACCAAACACTGGGGCCCCTTCCTTTCCTATGTTATCTCCGCTCAGTCTTTGGTTATCTTGACCAGGAATATCATTATTATTATTATTATTATTATTTTTTTTTTTAAATCTGTTTATTTTTTATTTTAGTCTTGTTTAAATTCAACTGCGGTTTTACCTGCAAGTATGCTTATTTCTATCCATGTTAGTACTTTTTCGCTTAATGTATTTCATTTAAAATGCCCTGTGTCTTGTTTTTTTGTTCATTTATTCATTCATATGCTTTGTTTATTGGAAAAAAACAAAAAACGACATGCTTGTACAAATTCTCAATGGAGACGTGTAATGTGAATTGTCGGCAATAAAAAAAAAAAAAGATAGAATACATGTTTGACATCTAAATGTTTGACTTAATTTTTTAAATCTATATTTTGTGTTTGTGCGTGACAGTCGTCTGCGAGGGGCTGGTGCGATGTTTTGTCTTTATTTTATTATTAAAGTTTTGTTTGATTGTCCGCCGGTCCTGCCTCCTCCTTCCTGAGATTGTGAAGTTTTTATGCCATTACTGTAATATTGTGACTTTGTTAAACAGTCCTCTCTGAAAATACTGTTTTACTGTGTGATCGATGTCCTTTCAGGGAGGAACTTGTCAGCAAATCTCCTTCACAGCACATCAGTGAAAGCAGTTGACAGTTACAGACGTGTGTGTTGGATCAGGGTCAGATCTGAATTCTGCAGGTACAGTAGATAGATCTCCAGGAACAGGATTGTACAGCCCTGTTATATTGGTAATGTATGATGGATTTTGTTTTTATTGAAGGTTTCCTGGGATGACCGTTGAAGAGATCAGCACATCAGATGTTGGCCTGGACAGCTGTACCTACAGTACACCACACTGCCTTCTTTGCATGGATAGCTGGCTACTACTATTATGTTCTGTGAAGATATTATTACAGCAAACCTGAGCATCTGTGACAGTGGAAATGTTGCAATGAATACTATGAGGGGCCGTACAAGACTTAATTCATTCTGGCACTCTCACACACTTACATTCTCCTTTCACATACATATATTCTTGCTTTCACACACTTACATTCTTCTTACACATGCATACATTTCTACTCTTACACACACATACATTCTCCTTTCATATGCATATATTTTTGCTTTCACACACACATACATCTCCTTACAAATACATATATTTTTGCTTTCACACTTATACATTCTCCTTACACATACAGACATACATATATTTCTACTCTCACACACATACATTCTCCTTTCACATACATATACACACCTACATATATAGAATGTATGTATGTGCGAGAGAGAGTATGCATGCATGTGCGAGAGAGAGTATGCATGTATGTGCGAGAGAGAGTATAGTGGAAACGGAAGGCGTTTAGTTGAAACGGAAGGTGTGTAGTGGAAACAGAAGGCAGGTTAGGTGCGATCAGAGTCACAGTGACAGGTCTTGATCAGGATGGCTGAGGTAGACAAGGCAGCTGCAGAAGTATTTCAGCAAGCTATCTGGATTTTAAAAAATACATAAATATTATCATCGTGAAAAGGTTGCATGGCCTCGTCATTTGAGCGAGTTGTGATTGAGGACGCGAGCTTAGCCTCAGTCATGTTGCCAGATAGACGTATTATAAGCGTCCAAGGATTTTTTTTTTTTTCATTTAATTTAGGAAGTGAATTAAGTGGGAGGCAGCAAGTTAGGGACAGCGATATCTTTATATTATTTAAATAATCCAAGACTCATTGCGGTTTATTTATTATTTTTTATTTACTTATTTATTCAATTGCACAGCTCTGCGTGCAGCAATAACTCAGTGCTAGACTAGTGTTCTATAAGCGCCACCTGCTGTCAGAGATTGAATTAGCATTTTCATCAGAATCAGAAAGCGCTTTATTGCCAAGTGTTTACACACAGAAGAAATTTCGTCAGGAGCTTCCAGTACAGAAAGTACAAACATAGTGCAGACACGCACACATATAATTAAGGAAATAAAACTAATAATAATAAACAGTAATAATAAAATATTAATTCAGCCAATCTGATGTTTTTGTTTTGTGCACTTGCTTCATGTTGCATATATTGTTTGTTTGATTGCTCAAGGTTAGTTTGGCCAGTAACATAGCAAAATAAACATTTAATAAATGTAAAAATGAAAAAAAAAGAGAAAAAGAATAAGAACTAAATAAATTGGTAATGAGAATGGGAATCGGCTCATTTGATTGTAAAATAAATAAAATCATGATCAGTGCATCCTTAACTGGAATAGTTAGGCCTGATTATTTTAGTTTTATCTTTGAACTATTGTACCTATTTGTGAAAAATTGTTATTATTTATTACAATACAATGTTACCGTCAACAATGAAAAAAAAAAGTCTTATTGATTGATTGATTGATTGATTGATTGATTGATTGATTGTGGCAAGTCCTGTGAAAATTTTGCCAGGGCAAGTAAAAAAAAATTTACCACTCGCTGAACCGGACCAGTAGAAAACTTAATTAGCATTAAGCCCTGTTAATACAATCAAAATCAGTGTCTTAACACTTGTACACAGATCTGTAAAACACATAGGTTGCATAATGATATGCTCAAGTTAAAAACTTGAAATATGTACTTGAAAAGAAAAAAGGATGACTTTGAATAGCATAACCTTTAAAATTGTGAGGAAGAGCTGATCATGTCTTGCACATGTAATCATGTCTTGCACATGTAAATAACAACACAGCAGTTACTCCAATTACTCCAGTTACTGTCCTGGCAATTATTCCCGGATCATTCGATTTTGGTTCATTCACAGTGCCAGTGATTTTCTGGAATCTGTGTGTGTGTTCACACACAAACCATAAAGATCCAGTAAAGACACATGACATTACGATGTGACGTATTTTGTTTCACTTAAGCTGGCGAACGACGTCAGCTTCAGAACGGATAATGAGGAACTAACTGATCTCTGCTTCATTACAGTTTGTACATATTTTTTCGTCACAAACATTGATCTGCCTTTTTTTTGGGACCAACGTGCATTGTGAAAGGGGCTTTAGTCTAGCATTCTACACATAAGTTATTTATTTACTATTATTATTATTTTATTTTTTTTACAAATTACAGCAAATGGAATGGAAATTAATTGAATAGAAATGGTAAGTGCTTTTGGAAAATGGCTGAAGACTCAGCTGCTCAAATTAATAAAGGCAGGTCATTCTACCATGATCTTATCTAGAAATATTACTATTCTCATAAAGTCTGTAAATATGTCCAGTTCTAATAAACACATTTCAGGAAAAAACTATTCAATAATATGAGCAAAATGAAATGCAGCCCTGCATAAATCTGGTATAACTGAGACTGTGAATTTGTTAATTTGTAGAATAGGATTCATGCACCTGTAGTGAAGATTGTGAGAAGGTTTTGTTGTGTTTGTGAGAGAGAAAGAAACAAATACAAGCTTGCAACTCCAAAAACAAAGTGGGGGGTGAAATGCTATTTCATGCATACTGAGTTTTTTACACTGTTAAAGAGTTGGATTCCCATGCTAAACATGGACAAAGTTTCAAAAATTAAGTTGTACGTTTGAAGGAGTATTTCTGTTCCAAAAATACCCCTTCCGATATGTCACAAGTTTCGGAAAGTTTTTTTCGAGTCACGATCGCGTGTTGGAACGCAGGCGGTGAGTAAAACTGCTTAAAATATCTCTGCCTTCTTGTTAGTGCGTCCGCCTCCCATGCCGGAGACCCAGGTTTGAGCCCCGCTCGGAGCGAGTCGTTGTTGCTGCTGCTCTCGTTCAGTTTCAGTCTCGGGATATGATTCTGGATCATAAATAAACGGCCGAATCTGACTGTTAGCCATGGTTTGTTTTGGTTGGTTTTGTCCTCACGGTAAAGTCACAGCTTCCAGACGCTCTCAACGCAAAAGCCTACTGGCGCTCGTGATTCTTTAGCTCCGCCCACACGTCACGCCTCCAGTCGGTCGTGTTTTTCCGGGAAAAAAATGGTACAGACTATCTTTCTCTTATGAATATAATAAAACTAAAGACTTTTTGGAGTTATGAAGGATGCAGTACTACTCTATAGGTACTCAAGATTAACAGGATATTGAGTGAAAACGAGCATTTCACCCCCCCCCCCCAACCCCCCCCCCCCTTTAAATAGCACATGCTAAATAACACAAGTCATTTTTATATATGTACTAAAAAGAAAAGAAATACATGTTTTACATCAAATGTTGCCATTTTATATGAAAATATACAAAAGATAATATTTTTAAGGCACATGATTTAAAAAAAATACCCCCAAACTTTAGAGAATTTAATCATGGAGTCATAGGACATATATATATATAAAATCAAATAAAAATTAACTTTATTGTCAAATTGTGACCTGATTAGGTCACATCCCTGATATTACAAACAACTCAGGTTTTGATTGCAAATGAAAACTGATTGATCTTCTATGTACCTCTGTCTTCTTTATAAATCATCATCTCATTCATATGTCTTTTATTTTGTGGAACACAAAAGCAAAGAGTGACAGCCTCAGTCACCATTAGTTTTTTATATGTGTATAAATATAATATATATTTAGAAAAGCAATGATAGTGAACTGTGACTGAGGCTGTAAGTTTTTTTTAAGGTTCTGCCTTGCATCTTCTTTTGTGACCCACTGAAAATAAGTCAAACACATTTGGTCATATTTTTTTTTTTTATTCAGTGAATATAGCTTTTAACTTGACACAATTTATATTAGCCTATAATATACTTTATACATATTTGTGTGTGTATTTGTGGGTAAAAACATTTTCTTGACTTAGAAGGTTTGTGCTCGACACATGTATTTGTAACTGTGTATAAACTGTATTGTATAAATAATAATGAAATTGTGACTGAATGTGATGTGTTTAATAAAGTTTTACTGATACAGGCTAATTTATTTAGTAGTAAGTATGTGATATTTTTAAAACAAGCAGAAAATGTTAATAGTACAGTAGTTTTACCCAAATGAAATCAACTTCGTTTCAACATTAGGTAAGCAAACCAATAAGATCGATTTTATGTTGAAAACGTATTGATTCGCTGACGTCGTTTCAACTCACTGAAAATCAACGTCGATTCAACGTTGGGTAAGGCAACCAATTGCGTAGATTTTCCGTTAGTTTTGAATGGCGCGCCTGACGTCGGATCAACGTTAACCCGATGAGCAAAAATGATGTTGTATCGATGTCGGAGATCAACGTCGTTTCGATGCCGCGAGAAATGTCGATTCTACGTTGATTCTATGTCAGTTTGCGATCTGTGTTGCTTCTTACTGAATGGGTAACCCTGGTTCATTTTATAAGCAGCTCCGCCTTTTATAAGTCTGCGCCTGTGGCAGAGAAAGTCTGCTTGGTTTGTTTTCCACGGGAGAGTGTGCGTTTGAGCTTAAAAAAAAAAACCCTGCTAAGTTAACTACATTCTAAGACCACAATGCCTACAATCATAAGCAGGGTTCCCCAGCATCAGGGTAGGTATTATTGGCATTATATATAATCACACACATGATACAGTCATGTCAGATCATGTGTCACTGGACTGGACTCTCTCGAACATCGTCATCAAAACAGCGGAACGATGTAAACAAAATTAATTTAAGGCTTAGTCCGCGAAATGCAGTGGAATCATCAGTCAGCAATCAGGGATATGTTGCACATTCTGTAAATTAAATCCCGAATGGATTAACCATCTGTTATGCTACAAAAATCACATTTCGAAGGATTTATGAACATGAAGTGTCATTCTCCCACAAACATTAATCGTTATTGTGACAAAATCTATAGGACATCATTATTGTAAGGACATTCATACAAACCGTTGTACCGGGCCAAATGCGCTGCCTGTTGGCAATTTGATGATTTGTCTAGAACATGAAATTGCTAATGTGCCTTAAAATCCAAATGTTTACAAGTAAGGGTGTCCGTCGGGTATCTGTGCATGTGCTTAACTAAGGTAAGAGTATTTATGCAACAAAAAAAAGAAAACAAAAAAAAGGGTAATTTACCCAGTCTAAAATGCTAGAAAATGAAATGTCTTTGGAAGTGCCTGGATTTACTCGAGGGCGTAAGAATCCTGGTGTACCTTTTTCTGAACAACAGAGGGCAACAAAGACTAATCATCCTCTGAAACCATCGGGAATCACTAGTGAGAAGGACTGGCTGCATCCGATCCTAGGCAGCTGACTCGCTGAGCATCAGGCTTGTTCGACTCACCAACATTATGAAAACCAATCGCAATCTGACTGAAGCACTGCATACTGGGTAGTAGTGATGTGACATCTGAACCGAGGCGTCGGAGCTTGTGTCGAGAAAAAAGGAGCCGCGATCCGAGGCATGTGTTGTTGACATGGAAATCACGTGACTGATGACAAACGAGGCCTCGGTTTGTGTGGACACGTCATCGGTTCGGTCTGAGTGTCGGTTCCGGATAAAGGGGGTTCGAAACTCACGCCACCTTGTGGGTGTTGTCAGGAGTAGATGAATCAGTTGTAGTAGAGTCAGAGTTAGATAGTTGTGTCGTCATCGTTACTGTGTCATATATGTGTTAGGGCTGTATATTATTAGATTATATCAGCTTAGATTAGTTATAGTATATTGTTATTATTTATTAAAGTAGTTATACTATATTATTTTTATATTAATTAGATACGATTTTTTGGATTGCTTTGGTTTTTTGGATTTGGACTGGACTGCTTTTTGATTTTGGATAGCCCTTTTGGATTTGTTTGCTTTTTGTGACCTCTTCCTTTTTCTTGTAATGGAGCCAGCAAGAAAGAGTCTGGGAGTTTTTTTAAATGGTTGGTCACAATAAGGTATGTGTATTATTATTGTTTTACTGTCTTGATCTAATAATAATACTCACTATAAGGCTGTATTATATTTCATGTCTATTCATTTATGTTTCTAGGTGAAATGCTTGCTGTGCCTAAAGGAGCTGACATACAACAATAACACCTCCTCCATACTCAGGCATTATCGAGTACTGATCTTTATCAATCAAATCAATATTTATCCAAAGTGAATCTCACAAGATCTGAGGATCCACTAGTATATTGGGCTCACATCTGTATACTTATTTATACCAGCTGGCATTTACTTCCCCCCCCCCCCCCCCCCCCCCCCCCCCCCCCGCATCCTCTGTTCCATGCGAAAGGACCTTTTCCAAGGCTGGAGAGGTTCTGTCTAAAAGGAGGAATCGTTTAAGCCCCAACACACTTGAACAAAATCTGTTCCTCAATAAAAGGAATGTGTGATCCTTCCTTCACCCACCCCAAACTGCAGTGTTGCAGTTTGTTCCTCTAAATCCATAGTCCCATAAGCACAACACTGCACTAAAACTAGTAACAGTTTAATGCACAAAACACACCAGAAACAATTCTTAACCTTTCCCACCCCACACATTTCTGTAGCAATTTGCGTTGCGTTATTACACTCCCTCCACCATAAGAACTACACTCAACAGTCTCACTTTTGTTGTTCCTGTTGTCACTATCCAAACAATTAATGAATGAACTGTGTGTGACAGTTGTCTCTGCACAATTAAATTCAGACAGACAAACATATTTTATTTGATACCCAGGCAATGGACAAATGTCTGCTCAGGTCATTGATTCAGTATGTTTTTATTGGTCTGCTGTTTCTTTGCACACCACATGACACATGTATGATCATGTGAACTTTATTCTTGAAATATATGGCAACGTATTAAGCAGTGTGCTCACGAAATGTTCTGAAACGCCTGCGTATTTGACAATTCTGCTTTTTTTTTTACTTCATAGTGATAACTATGTGATATAGACATGTCTGTTTCTCCTCATGAAGCGATTTTGGACAGGCTTCTAAAGCAGGATAATGGTCTATAGCTGATCTACAGCTAAATATAGAAGCATTGGTTATGAACAGTGGATATTTTGAACTACGTACAATTTATAAGAATAAAATATGACACTGACCAGAAGAGAAAGAGGACAATGAGGAGGATGAGGAGGAGGATGAGAAGAATGATTTTGTACAGGCTTTTTTTGGACATAACAGTCCATGTTTCATATTTTCTTGTACAGATGAAGTGAGATTGAATACATATGAATATGTAAATTGTATTCAAAGGAGGTTATGCATAAAAAACTAAGTGTTATAAGCTCCATATTTAGTTGTTTCATGGAGGAGACGGGGTGCAGATTAATGTGAACACAATCTTCTGCAGGATCTATTTGTGCTTATGCAAAATCTGCTTTCTCTGCACAGACACACTTTAAGGATGAAATCTATGCAATGTTTTATACATATATTTACAGATGGTGCATGTCTGTTAGCATATTTATGGTGATTTGTGGAATACTATATCTTTTTCATGAGCTAGAACAAAAAACTATATGTTGTGCATAATAGCAGCTAATAATAACACATTACACACTTCAAGATCAGCAGAAATTATAACACTTCAATAGAAGAGACAGTCCTCATTTTGTCAGCCAGTTCATTGAGTCCTAAACACACACACACACACACACACACACATACATATATATATATATATATATATATATATATATATACAGTATTGTTCAAAATAATAGCAGTACAATGTGACTAACCAGAATAATCAAGGTTTTTCGTATATTTTTTTATTGCTACGTGGCAAACAAGTTACCAGTAGGTTCAGTAGATTCTCAGAAAACAAATGAGACCCAGCATTCATGATATGCACGCTCTTAAGGCTGTGCAATTGGGCAATTAGTTGAATTAGTTGAAAGGGGTGTGTTCAAAAAAATAGCAGTGTGGCATACAATCACTGAGGTCATCAATTTTGTGAAGAAACAGGTGTGAATCAGGTGGCCCCTATTTAAGGATGAAGCCAACACTTGTTGAACATGCATTTGAAAGCTGAGGAAAATGGGTCGTTCAAAACATTGTTCAGAAGAACAGCGTACTTTGATTAAAAAGTTGATTAGAGAGGGGAAAACCTATAAAGAGGTGCAAAAAATGATAGGCTGTTCAGCTAAAATGATCTCCAATGCCTTAAAATGGAGAGCAAAACCAGAGAGACGTGGAAGAAAACGGAAGACAACCATCAAAATGGATAGAAGAATAACCAGACTGGCAAAGGCTCAGCCAATGATCACCTCCAGGATGATCAAAGACAGTCTGGAGTTACCTGTAAGTACTGTGACAGTTAGAAGACGTCTGTGTGAAGCTAATCTATTTTCAAGAATCCCCCGCAAAGTCCCTCTGTTAAAAAAAAAGGCATGTGCAGAAGAGGTTACAATTTGCCAAAGAACACATCAACTGGCCTAAAGAGAAATGGAGGAACATTTTGTGGACTGATGAGAGTAAAATTGTTCTTTTTGGGTCCAAGGGCCACAGGCAGTTTGTGAGACGACCCCCAAACTCTGAATTCAAGCCACAGTACACAGTGAAGACAGTGAAGCATGGAGGTGCAAGCATCATGATATGGGCATGTTTCTCCTACTATGGTGTTGGGCCTATTTATCGCATACCAGGGATCATGGATCAGTTTGCATATGTTAAAATACTTGAAGAGGTCATGTTGCCCTATGCTGAAGAGGACATGCCCTTGAAATGGTTGTTTCAACAAGACAATGACCCCAAACGCAGTAGTAAAAGAGCAAAGTCTTGGTTCCAAACCAACAAAATTAATGTTATGGAGTGGCCAGCCCAATCTCCAGACCTTAATCCAATTGAGAACTTGTGGGGTGATATCAAAAATGCTGTTTCTGAAGCAAAACCAAGAAATGTGAATGAATTGTGGAATGTTGTTAAAGAATCATGGAGTGGAATAACAGCTGAGAGGTGCCACAAGTTGGTTGACTCCATGCCACACAGATGTCAAGCAGTTTTAAAAAACTGTGGTCATACAACTAAATATTAGTTTAGTGATTCACAGGATTGCTAAATCCCAGAAAAAAAAAATGTTTGTACAAAATAGTTTTGAGTTTGTACAGTCAAAGGTAGACACTGCTATTTTTTTGAACACACCCCTTTCAACTAATTGCCCAATTGCACAGCCTTAAGAGCGTGCATATCATGAATGCTGGGTCTTGTTTGTTTTCTGAGAATCTACTGAACCTACTGGTAACTTGTTCGCCACGTAGCAATAAAAAATATACTAAAAACCTTGATTATTCTGGTTAGTCACATTGTACTGCTATTATTTTGAACAATACTGTATATATATATATATATATATATATATATATATATATATATATATATATATATATATACAGTGAGGATCGAAAGTTTGGGCACCCCAGGTAAAAAAAATTATTAATGTGCATAAAGACGCCAAGAAAAGATGGAAAAATCTCCAAAAGGCATCGAATGACAGATTAGACATCCTTATAATAAGTCAAAAAAAGTTAGATTTAGATTTTATTTCCATCATTTACACTTTCAAAATAACAGAAAACAAAAAAAAAATGGTGTCTGCAAAAGTTTGGGCACCCTGCAGAGTTAATACCTTGTACTGCCCCCTTTGGCAAGTATCACAGCTTGTAAACGCTTTTTGTAACTAGCCATTCTTCCTTACAAAAGTCTTCCAGTTCTTTGAGATTTCTGGGCTGTCTGTCATGCACTGCTCTTTTAAGGTCTATCCATAGATTTTCAATTATGTTGAGGTCAGGAGATTGTGAAGCCCATGGCAAAACCTTTAGTTTATGCCTCTTGATGTAATCCACCGTGGATTTTGAGGTGTGTTTAGGATCATTATCCATTTGTAGAAGCCATCCTCTCTTTAACTTCAGCTTCAGGGTTTGATGGTTGTTAGCTTTGCTTTTTTGCTAATTAAAAATGTTTATAGTGACATGAACAACAGAAAATCCAGTGTCAAGCTGTGTGTTTCTGTGTTTGAGATTGTTTCTAGGAGTCTGTTTCCAGAAAAGCAGCTTAATGTCTCTGAATCATGGTTCAAGGTCACTTTACTTTAGATAAACGTCTCTAAACTTTAGATGATTTCAGCACAAGCATGAAAGCAAAGGTTATAGTGTGAATTTATTAGACATCATTATTATGGTATTCAGCTCTACTTTTCCAAAATATAAATTCAAAAGTGAACAAACTATATGCATTTATGAACACCTTTCGTACAAGGAGTTTTCTTTTATTTGGGAGTTAATTGTATACCCGATACTCTGCTGTTTAACACTTACTGTAGAGTGAACTAAACTAAAAGTGTGTTTCTAAATACAGATATCTCGGTATTTTAATAGATGAATCTCTTTCTTTTACTTCTCATATTCAGCAGCTGGCAAAAAGCTTAAGCTAGGGTTTTATTTTAGAATCAAATCCTGTCTCTCATTCTAATCTAAAAAGAGGTTAGTTGCTGGTACTTTTATGTCTATTATTGACTATGGTGATGTTTTATATATGCACGCTTCGTCTCAAAGTTTACATGCACTGGATACTATATACCATGGATCTTTGAGGTTCATCACTGGTCTTAAAGTCCTCACTCACCACTGTGAACTGTATGAACGTGTTGGATGGTCTTCTCTGTCAACACGGAGACTTCAACACTGGTATGTTTTTATATATAAGGCTATTTTAGGTCTTCTTCCATCCTACCTTCTGACCTAAATCAGTGTAAAAAATATTGGGACTTACAATCTTCGGTCCCAGGGTCTTGTTTTTTTGTCTGTACCAAGTGTTAGAACTGAGCTGGGTAAAAATGTGTTTAACTTTGCTGCTCCCTTTGCATGGAACAAGTTACAGAAAAATTTGAAACTTAATAAGCTTGTCTCATTGGTTACTTTTAAGAGGATATTAACTGACTTGGAAGCAGCCACATCTGGCTGTAGTTGTTCTGCATGATATGCTAAGGATTTGTGGTTGTTGTATCTGCTATTTTAGTTGTCTTATGTTATTGTGTATTCTGTGTTATATGTATGGTTGTACTGCTGCCTATCTTGGCCAGGACACTCTTGAAAAAGAGATTTTTAATCTCAACGAGTACTTTCCTGGTTAAATAAAGGTAAAAAAAAAAAAAAAATAGTTAATGAAATAGAAATGCTGCTGATTTTATTGAATGAGTCTGTTACAGAGTTTACCATAATATTTTATCTAAACTGTCTTCTGATGCTGAGTGATAGTTTCTCTCTCTTAAAATTTTTTTTTATGATAAATAATGTTTGAGAATCACAAACACAGTGATGTTAAAATGAAAATGATGATTTCACAGCATGTGACAACAGTATCAGAATCTGCAGCTTTTTGTGATTCACTGATAAAGACACACGTGATCATCTGTTTGTTCATGATATGAAGAGCTTTTAAATAAAACTAGGGGTGTCCCCGACTAAGGATTTTCATAGTCGAATCGAATTTTCAAATCTTGCCGATATTCGATTGATACTCGAATCATATGTTTGGGGGCAAAATACATTAACAAGAGTCAAGTCAGACATTCGATGAACATAATTACTGAGGTTAACACACAGGGAAAATGTGTAATGAACACCTCGCAGATACAAACGGGGTAAATAATGTTTTATGTTTTGATTAACAGATTGCTAACACTTAACGTCAGCAAAACCATAACAATTAACAATTTTATTATTATTTTTCACATTAGTGCTTTCATTATAACGTTAGTCTAAAACGTTAACAGTTAATGTTCTACATTTCTGTTTTGGGCTGCGTGCACTGAAGATGACCAGTAGAGTGAGGCATTTTATAGCAAGTTTTTAATCAATGGATTAAACTCGTAATTTCATATAGAATACGCTTCCTTATTTATACAACATAACGTCACCAGCGGCGCCAGGGGAGTCTTGGGGGGTCTCAAGACCCTGCCAAAAAACGCCTTGACCCACCATTTGACCCCCCCACCCTCTTCCTAATTAAAAAATATATATATCCGGGATAAATATAAAAAGATATTTCTCTTCAAACTATGCAGAACAATAATAAATAATTATGATTTTGACATTTATTCATATACTGAACTGAAAACCGTTTCTGTCGGACGCGTCTGATTCAAGAACCAAGGAGCAGATGATACTGCGCATGTGTGATTCAGCGTGAAGCAGACCGACACACAGAGTGTCTGAACCGAACTGATTCTTTTGATGATTGATTCTGAACTGATTCTGTGCTAGTGTTATGAGCGCGGGTAAACTGAAGGCTTGAATCAAGGGCAATCAAGGGCAATCATTGCCAATGACGCCATTACGTCGAGCGCAAAAGAACCGGTGAACTGTTTTTTTTTTAAGTGGTTTATTTGATCGAACTGTCCAAGAGAACCGGTTCACTTGAGCACCTGCTCCTTTGCCCCTTAAGTGTCCGTTTGTCAAAGCAAAATTTCCTCTATTTTTTTTGTAATAACCTTTTGTGAATACCTGCCCATGCCCAATCATAATATTAGTACAATTTCCGAATAATAGTTTAGCCGTAAATGAAATGACCAACATGATGACCTTTCACCTGACGATGACGACCTCATCCGACCGGGATGATTCGTCACGCCGCACGTGTTTCATTCTCAGCGAAGTGATTTTGATGTTAATTTACTTATTATTATTTTACAAGAACGATGTGATGCGAGAACATGCAGATACGTTGTTTATATTGCTGTGTAGCCTGTGGTCTAGAAGTAAGGCTAGCGTGCTGTTTGAGGGAGAAAAGTTTCACAGGCATCAAGGGGTCTGGTCTTTTTTATGTTATTTGACTACACTTTTATTATATTACAGTATTTATTTATTTTTTAACATGTAGTGTGCCTTAAAAATATTATTCACAACACTGGTAGGGCTTATTCACATTTTCTCATTCTCTGAATTATTATTATTTTTAAATAAAAACAATTCAGAAATTAAAGTTATTATGAATTAAAATATAATTATATTTTAAATGTGACTCAAATATTTTTTTTTTCTACAATAACAACAGTGTTTACAACAGCAAGACCACTTTAGCCTGTAAACTCAGTAATATCTCTCTGGAAATAAATGCAAAAATATCAATGTCAATAAAAAACATAATATACCTGACATCAAAGTGCAGTGTGAAGGATATGAATAACAAATGTAGCCTGTCATTTGTTTACATTGCAAAGGTGTTAAATTTTAGACTACAACAGTAATAATAATATTAATCACTATAATTCAGTGTATCCGTTTTTTAATGTTTTGTATCAATATTTAAGGTGGACCTATTGATTAGGTGCAAGAGTAGTAGTGATGGTTAAAATAATAGATTAATGCTGAAATAGTAAATTGAGCCTTGTTCCTAGATGGACAGAGTGTGTAAGTGATAGATCAGATGAGGAGATGGAGATGGAGAGAAAAAGAGGGAAATGTAGATTAGTGATCGACCGATATTGATTTTTTATAACCGATACCGATACCGATTATTTGCATGTTTATGTACCCGATAACCGATATGCAGAACCGATATTTATTTACTGTTATACTTCTGTTTCTGACAATTATTACAACACAAATGAGCTGAAAAAAAACATTTTATTTATAACAATCACTCCTTCCTTGCATACAAAAAAAACTTTATATTTATACACAAATAAATAGAGGGGTCTGAGTCCAAAAAATTTAAGTGCACTGTGCAAGTGCAAGTGTCTTTGTTTTAAAATAAAAGCTTTGATGAGGTAAAAAAATAAAAACGGGTAAAAAAATAAAGCACAAAAATGATTCTAACATATTGGTGGGGGCGGGAGGGCTATTTAGGAGTGCATAGCTATTTAGTAGTGTAACTTAATACTCCCAGTTAAGCAGAACTAGGTTTTAGTGTAGAAAACAGAGTCTTTCAGCATTCTGCCCTGTAAGCCTGCTTCCTTCAAAAATTTCATGCAGTGGCCGTGCTTGAGGCTTCCTGATCATCAACCCAGTCAGGTGCTGAGCAATATGAACGAACTTTTATCCCGAGACTATATAAAATTAAACAGCACTTGTCAGTTGGCATTTTATGATCTAGATTCAATCTAACGTTAGATCATGAAATGCCAACTGACAAAGTGCTGTTTGACTATAATTTAATCAACCGCGATCGCGCATGGAGATAATAAATAATTAATTTCCACAAAGCGGTATGTATATGTGTATTAGCGAAATAATTGTTATGTAGTAAATGATAATATAATCTAGTGTGTTTAAACGAGATAATCTTGTCAAAAGTTTCATTCAGTGGCATTGCTTGAGGCTTCCTGATCATCAACCCAGTCAGGTGCTGAGCAATATGAACGAACTTTTTTCCCCAAGACTATATAAAGTTAAACAGCACTTGTCAGTTGGCATTTTATGATCTAAATTTAATCTAATGTTTAATCATGAAATGCCAACTGACAAAGTGCTGTTTGATTAGCTATAACTTAATCAACCGCGATTGCATGGAGATAATAAATAATTAATTTCCACAAAGCGGTAGGCTATATTTATATGTGTATTAGCGAAATAATTGTTATGTAGTAAATTAAAATATAATCTAGGGTGTTTAAACAAGATAATCTTGTCAAAAGTTTCATTCAGTGGCCGTGCTTAAGCCTCCAGATCATCCGTCAGTTGCTAAGCAATATGAACAAACTTTCTCTTCTAGACTAATGGTGAGCAAATACAACAGATAGAGAATTAAATTCAACGCTTTTCAGAATCAGAATCAGAATCAGAATGAGCTTTATTGCCAGGTATGTTTACACATAGCGTACGAGGAATTTGTTTTCGTGACAGAAG
Source organism: Carassius gibelio (assembly GCF_023724105.1). Lineage (NCBI taxonomy): Eukaryota > Metazoa > Chordata > Actinopteri > Cypriniformes > Cyprinidae > Carassius > Carassius gibelio. Next base: position 5,395,262 of record NC_068374.1, on the reverse strand, counting down.
CTCCGCAGTACAACAGAATAACAGCGACAGAACATAAAACACATAATAAAAGAATAAAAAAAAACATTTTTTTTATTTTCAACATGCACTCATTCATGTCTGTTTTATTTAATTCATGTAAAGATACGTCTTTATTGGAGCAGGACATGACGAACACTACGTAACTCGATGAGTTCGTCTCAGTTGTTTAGAAACAAGCTGCATAAATTAACTATATCAGGAATTTATGTCTCAGATCTCATTTGTGCATGTCTGTTATGTTAAATAAAGTTGATTAATTAAAGCAAACCAAGTAGAACATATACTTTACCTGTGTACTGAGTTGTTGTTGACTGATCTCCTCAGACGCCCGGGCTGCAATGGCGGAAATCTCAAAACGGCCACAAGATGGCGCCGTAAATCGGCGAATCCGATATTACAAAACCGATACCCGATTATGGAAAAATGCTTAAATATCGGGAAAAATATCGGTAAACCGATACATCGGTCGATCACTAATGTAGAGGCACAAGTGACAGAAAGAGAGCACGTTACAGCAAGCCAGGAGACAGAGGCTGGTGAGAAAGAGGAAAATGTAGAGGCACAAGTGTTTTCTATAGTTTTTACTATAACCGCTGTACTTAATTATTCTGTAGAACAGAGAAGAAAAAGCCATCAGGTTGGGACAATTTAAGACATTTCAGTTTCTAATCCCAGAGCTATTATTATTAGGGCCCGAGCACTGCAGTGCTAGGACCCTATTGGAATTGCTCCGTTTCTTCTTCTTCTTCTTCTCAGAAATAAATCACATTTTTGAGGGCCTAAACATGCTCCAAAACTCACAAAACTTTGCACACGCATCAGGACTGGCGAAAATTTACATCTGATATAGGTTTCAGAAGTGGGTGTGGCAAAATGGCTCGATAGCGCTACCTGAAATAATACTTCAACGGAGTGCACCTCGAGCTATGTTTCACGTACATTCATGAAAATCGGTACACACATGTAACACACCATTACCTTCAAAAAAGTCTCTTGGTAAAAAATCCAACAGGACGTAAGTTATTTTGAATTTCCTGTATGATTTTTGTGCAGTTTTTGCCATTTCCATGCCTCGTACTTTGACAAACTCCTCCTACAGTTTTAATCAGATTATCTTAAAATTTGGTGAGGGTCATCATAAGACCTTTGTGATGTTAAATTGCGAAGGTTTTGAGTTTTCGTCAAGGGGTGTGTCCCTGGCGGCCTGACAAAATTTGATGTTTCACCGTGAAACAGGAAGTTGCAGTAACTCAGGCAAGCAATGTCCGAGCTTCCCCCAAACTTCACATGTGTGATAGGTGTTCTGTCCTTAACAAACACCCATGACCAAATTCAGTTATAGTCATAGCGCCACCTGCTGGTAACAGGAAGTGACATGGTTAACACTGTTATGGACTCCTAGGAACACATTAAAAAGTGTAAACAAGTGTTAAATAGGCTGGCAACATACTAGATACATACTAATACATGCTAGCAACACTTGGCTAAGTGCTAAAGCATGCTACTAATGTAGTGAAAAAGGAAGTTGCTGTAACTCAGGGCAAGCAATGTCCGATCTTCCCCAAACTTCACACGTGTGATAGGTGTTCTGTTCTGAACAAACACCCATGACCAAATTCAGTTATAGTCATAGCGCCACCTGCTGGTAACAGGAAGTGACAAGGTTAACACTGTTATGGACTCCTAGGAACAAATTATTCATTCTTGACATGGACAGTATACTGTACACACAGCTTCAATGGAGGGACTGAGAGCTCTCGGACTAAATCTAAAATATCTTAAACTGTGTTCCGAAGATAAAAGGAGGTCTTACTGGTATGGAACGACATGAGGGTGAGTTATTAATGACATAGTTTTAATATTTGGGTGAACCAACCCTTTAAAGTTTGAGCATATTGTTTGCAAACTGCAATTGATTAATTAATTTAAAACAAAGTAGTTGATATGTTGATGTTTTTGTTGTTTAGTAGCAGTAATATGCAGTTATTAGCCGTGTCCACTGTATTTTTTGTTGGTTTTCATGAGACCCCTCTTGAAATGACCAGGACCCCCCATTGCCCTCCCAATCAAAATTGTCTGAAGCCGCCACTGCATAACGTTAATATTAGGACTTATAGGCTATTTGCAAAAAGGGCCAAATGCACATAAACATATCTGCGGGGCTCTGAATGAAATCCTTTTGTGGACGCATTCTTCACGAAACAATGTGCAGAAACACATTAGGTAAACTAAAATTAGCTAAAAATTCATAGCGTTTTATTATAATGGTCTTCTCATTATAATAGTATGTATATAACAGTCATAGTTATTCATATTCTGCTGTTTGTCCTGCTCGCACTGTGCTCTGAAGAGATATCACTGTAGTACTACAATGAAGCGCTTGACTCAAAACCAAATGCATCTTATATCAGGTAAATAATATATATTCACAATATATATCCACCGGCTGAAATGTTTTTAAATAACTTGTACCCTACCTAATCGAAAAAATCCAGTCTCTGCCTGTGTCAGTTTGAGTCTTGGTAAAGTTTTAAATCCCTGCAGCCAAGATGCTCCTCTGTCGGTCACGGGTTATGGAAAGTGAAACATTAATCTATAGGGGTGGTTGGATTTACTCACACACTTTAAAATATACACTTTAAAATATTCATTTGAAGTTTCTTTCTTTCAGATTCTTACAGCTTTATCATAATAGGCTGATATCCGGTAGTTCTAAGTGAAATCAGACATTTGAGCTCCCCCATATAGTTAAAATGGCATAATCATAACACCCCGCGAATATTAGACTGTGAGATTTGTAGTCGAATCAGACTCCTCGAATCAAAACTTCGATTTGTCAACTGTTCGGGGTCACCCCTACATTAAACCATCAAAACAACATCAGCACAACATTAAAGAAGCACAAAGTGACCAATGACACATCATAAGAAAACACTCATACATAAAAACAACTAGAGAAACTGTCTTTGTCTGCCTCTGAAGTGTTGTGTTGAACAGCAGCTCTGAAATTTCTTTCACTTCTACCAGAAAGAGACGTGAGAATGAGAAGAATGACAGTCATCTAAACTCTCTTCTGCTGTTATTCAGTCAGTTTAAATGAAAGATTGAATCTCAGGAAACGCTGCTGAACTCAGAAGTTGATTTACAAGTTTGAGCATGCTTTGAATGTTGAAAGTGTGTCAAGAGTCAGTCCAAGAAATGTGTAGTGTTGTGTCATCTTTCACTGGACAGTGATGGGTTTCCACATTAAAAGGTATGTATGTGTGCGTGTGTGTGTGTGTGTGTGTATATATATATATATATATATATATATATATATATATATATATATATATATATATATATATATACACACAGTATTGTTCAAAATAATAGCAGTACAATGTGACTAACCAGAATAATCAAGGTTTTTAGTATATTTTTTATTGCTACGTGGCAAACAAGTTACCAGTAGGTTCAGTAGATTGTCAGAAAACAAACAAGACCCAGCATTCATGATATGCACGCTCTTAAGGCTGTGCAATTGGGCAATTAGTTGAAAGGGGTGTGTTCAAAAAAATAGCAGTGTCTACCTTTGACTGTACAAACTCAAAACTATTTTGTACAAACATTTTTTTTTTTCTGGGATTTAGCAATCCTGTGAATCACTAAACTAATATTTAGTTGTATGACCACAGTTTTTTAAAACTGCTTGACATCTGTGTGGCATGGAGTCAACCAACTTGTGGCACCTCTCAGCTGTTATTCCACTCCATGATTCTTTAACAACATTCCACAATTCATTCACATTTCTTGGTTTTGCTTCAGAAACAGCATTTTTGATATCACCCCACAAGTTCTCAATTGGATTAAGGTCTGGAGATTGGGCTGGCCACTCCATAACATTAATTTTGTTGGTTTGGAACCAAGACTTTGCCCGTTTACTAGTGTGTTTTGGGTCATTGTCTTGTTGAAACAACCATTTCAAGGGCATGTCCTCTTCAGCATAGGGCAACATGACCTCTTCAAGTATTTTAACATATGCAAACTGATCCATGATCCCTGGTATGCGATAAATAGGCCCAAAACCATAGTAGGAGAAACATGCCCATATCATGATGCTTGCACCTCCATGCTTCACTGTCTTCACTGTGTACTGTGGCTTGAATTCAGAGTTTGGGGGTCGTCTCACAAACTGCCTGTGGCCCTTGTATGGGGTCAGAATTGTTGCATTATTCCAAATAAATAGATTATTATCCATAAATTAATGTAACGAGATTCACAAAAATATATCAAATTCACAAATAAATGTAAAGAGTTTCACAAAAAATATAAAACTCACAAATAAATAAAATGAGATTTGCAAATAAAAAAATATATATTTACAAATGTGTTTAATGTCACAAACACAACTCTACCTGGCATTTATTTGTGCACCGCTGTCTGTGCATTGGTAAATTACTGCACGCATTTGTGGATCGCTTCCTGTGCATTTGTGGATTTGAAACACTTCTAGCGTCGACGTGCAGATAAATCCACAAATAAGTGGACTCCACCCACCGTCTACTTAACCCAATCAGACAACGCCCATGTTGCACTGACCAATCGCAGCACGCTCTCTCTCCAACCAATCAAGTTTTGCCTAACAACCAGGGCGGGATCAGACACATGAACACGAGTCACTCGCTACAGTCTCTTCAACATGGCCGATCAAGAGGAGTAAAGACAGGTGAGTGATGCTAACACAGTAATTAACTGAAGTTTTACCAGGTTCTTGATATGTCATCATTTGTCATAACTAGTGAGGTAGTTTGACAATTTACACCATGATTTAATAAGTTATTATTTGCTCTCAAGCACCATTTCGAAGACTGTCGCATTTGTCTGCCACATACATCAAGGGTGTCTTAATTCTAAAATGGACCATTATTCATTGTGAGGTGTAAATTGTTGTAATTTCTTTACTTTTGAATTTCTTTACTTGTGGCCTACAAAATGCGACCTCCTTGAGAAAGCAGCCATCGAAACAGTCAGCGGATTTATTTTACATTTAGAATTACTGAATTAGTTTATTAGATTAAATAAACTATTACTTAATATTGAGTGCAAGATGAAGAATTTGTGAAGCTGCGGGTAGATTCGATGTGCGCCTGTAGTAAGGTTGCCAACTGCCCTAATTATACAGATATACGTTTGGGGTAAGATCTTCCACTGCATATTACATGAGACTCGGTTTTATTCCCCCTTGTCACCCCCCGCAGTGGCATCGTCTCCGATACTACGAGTATGTGTGAACTGAGGGTCATAAGCTGTTGTTACGTTACCTGTAATGCATGACATGACCACAGCCTGTTCATAGATTTATTGTAATTTATTATAAAGCACATTTGAGGAAAAATTGGTATGTCGTTCAGGTTACTATGATTGGAAGTATTAATAACATGTATTTAGTTACCACTTCTGGTCCAACTGAACTTCTTGTACTACAAGTGGTAACTAAATACATATTGTTTTAAATAGAGGTAGTATATTAAAAGCACATTTTAGTTTATGGTGTCTCAAAAGAGCACAGTTGAGTACACTTAGATGTTCTTAAGATTATATTTTTTATTAATACTTTGCAAATCAAATTAGCGATATTTATTGTTTTAATATGTATTATAAATGGCTTAATTACAATATAAATCCTGTAAAAAGTATTTTTCAAACTTCTCATTCTAAGACTCATTGCAGTTTGACAGTTTTAATGCATACAACCTTCCATAAAATGTTAAGAGTTGTTTGTATGCATCTTCTGATTATTTTTCCACACAGTTACTACAGACCAGCTACAAAAGCTTACATCATTTTGGACTGGATGGGAAGTCCCATCCAAGAATCTCCAGGTAAATGTTTGGAATGGAAGATACTTCAAGGCTTCTACCTGCAGCAGGACCCTGATGATACCAGCTGAAATAACCACAATGGATAACTTTGCATCTACATTGCAAGCTTGTGCTAACACATCCTCCACTGGATTTGGACTCATTTAATTCTGGACACTGGTTCTATGTAATTTCTTTTTCTATGTACAAGTAATAATAATAAATAAAGTACTTCAATAACATTTTAAAATAAATTTAATTATTTTACATGTCTTAAAAGGTTGTTTCCACAAGTTTTACTTAAGATACAACTATATATACACATTTACAACCTTGCTGTCAAAATTAGAGCAGCAGAAATAAACCTTCAAATATCCCTTTATTCAATCAAAGTCTGTACATATGTGAGAGTCTTGAGGTATACATCTACTCCAAATGAATCAGACACTTGCAGTGGGTCAATTTGCTCATTTGTGAGTTGTGGCCTGTGAATTACAGGCACGTTGACTGCAAAGTGAACATGGTCAGCATCTCCACCATCTTGTTCAACTGCCATTGAGTCTGAATATTCCATCTAAAGGTAAACAAATAAATCATTTTAAATATGGGGGGTTAATCTAACAGAGCAAAACCAATAAAGCATTGTAAGAAGAAATAATTACCTCAGGGTTAATTATTGGATTCTGTCTCTGGCCAAACACATTCTCTCATCTGACGAACGATAGTTGTATGAGTGACACCTAAAATGTTACTGATGTTTTCCTGGGGTAATCCAAGCTTCAGAAAGTGGATTAGTCTGTCATTTGCTGCCTCACTGTCCTAAAATGCATAATAACAAACACAGAACATTTTGATAAATGAAATAAACCTTGTTCATAATGAAATATTAGTCTAATTGGTAAATACAGCACAGTACTTTAGATTTTTTTATTTTTAGCAGATAGCCAATATTCCAACAATATTTTTAAATGTAACATGCTACATGACCAAGTGGTCATTTAATTACCTTAAAAAAAAAAAAATTAATAACACAGACGGACGGATGGGTTCAGAAAACACCAGAGAGGTAGAAAACTGGGAAACACTAGTTAAATTACAAATAACGTTATGGTTTTCTTTTGGATGTTACTACAGTAATGAGCATTATATATAATAGTAATTAGTGGAGCGGCTTGGCCCTGGTGTCAGATCCCTGGCGATTATCTGCACTAATGCCCGAGCAGCACTTTCACCTTGTGCAGAAAGGCCCTGAACAAACAGTAAGTAAACACAAACTGCAGCCAAATATTTAACTGAACAGACTGTAGTTTAAAGGTGCATGGAGTAACCGTTCCAGTTATATACAAGGGAACATAATAATGAGGAAAGCCAACTTTTCACTAGTGATGGGAAGTCAGGTTCTTTTTTCGAAAACTGGTTCTTTTCGACAGTTAATTTCAATTAACATGTCATGCATTACAGGTAACGTAACAACAGCTTATGACCCTCAGTTCACACATACTCGTAGTATCGGAGACGATGCCACTGCGGGGGGTGACAAGGGGGAATAAAACCCGAGTCTCATGTAATATGCAGTGGAAGATCTTACCCCAAACGTATATCTGTATAATTAGGGCAGTTGGCAACCTTACTACAGGCGCACATCGAATCTACCCGCAGCTTCACATATTCTTCATCTTGCACTCAATATTAAGTAATAGTTTATTTAATCTAATAAACTAATTCAGTAATTCTAAATGTAAAATAAATCCGCTGACTGTTTCGATGGCTGCTTTCTCAAGGAGGTCGCATTTTGTAGGCCACAAGTAAAGAAATTCAAAAGTAAAGAAATTACAACAATTTACACCTCACAATGAATAATGGTCCATTTTAGAATTAAGACACCCTTGATGTATGTGGCAGACAAATGCGACAGTCTTCGAAATGGTGCTTGAGAGCAAATAATAACTTATTAAATCATGGTGTAAATTGTCAAACTACCTCACTAGTTATGACAAATGATGACATATCAAGAACCTGGTAAAACTTCAGTTAATTACTGTGTTAGCATCACTCACCTGTCTTTACTCCTCTTGATCGGCCATGTTGAAGAGACTGTAGCGAGTGACTCGTGTTCATGTGTCTGATCCCGCCCTGGTTGTTAGGCAAAACTTGATTGGTTGGAGAGAGAGCGTGCTGCGATTGGTCAGTGCAACATGGGCGTTGTCTGATTGGGTTAAGTAGACGGTGGGTGGAGTCCACTTATTTGTGGATTTATCTGCACGTCGACGCTAGAAGTGTTTCAAATCCACAAATGCACAGGAAGCGATCCACAAATGCGTGCAGTAATTTACCAATGCACAGACAGCGGTGCACAAATAAATGCCAGGTAGAGTTGTGTTTGTGACATTAAACACATTTGTAAATATATATTTTTTATTTGCAAATCTCATTTTATTTATTTGTGAGTTTTATATTTTTTTTTGAATCTCGTTACATTTATTTATGGATAATAATCTATTTATTTGGAATAATGCAACAATTCTAACCCCATACCCTTGGACCCAAAAAGAACAATTTTACTCTCATCAGTCCACAAAATGTTCCTCCATTTCTCTTTAGGCCAGTTGATGTGTTCTTTGGTAAATTGTAACCTCTTCTGCACATGCCTTTTTTTTAACAGAGGGACTTTGCGGGGGATTCTTGAAAATAGATTAGCTTCACACAGACGTCTTCTAACTGTCACAGTACTTACAGGTAACTCCAGACTGTCTTTGATCATCCTGGAGGTGATCATTGGCTGAGCCTTTGCCATTCTGGTTATTCTTCTATCCATTTTGATGGTTGTCTTCCGTTTTCTTCCACGTCTCTCTGGTTTTGCTCTCCATTTTAAGGCATTGGAGATCATTTTAGCTGAACAGCCTATCATTTTTTGCACCTCTTTATAGGTTTTCCTCTCTAATCAACTTTTTAATCAAAGTACGCTGTTCTTCTGAACAATGTCTTGAACGACCCATTTTCCTCAGCTTTCAAATGCATGTTCAACAAGTTTTGGCTTCATCCTTAAATAGGGGCCACCTGATTCACACCTGTTTCTTCACAAAATTGATGACCTCAGTGATTGAATGCCACACTGCTATTTTTTTGAACACACCCCTTTCAACTAATTCAACTAATTGCCCAATTGCACAGCCTTAAGAGCGTGCATATCATGAATGCTGGGTCTCATTTGTTTTCTGAGAATCTACTGAACCTACTGGTAACTTGTTTGCCACGTAGCAATAAAAAAATATACGAAAAACCTTGATTATTCTGGTTAGTCACATTGTACTGCTATTATTTTGAACAATACTGTATATAATGAATTTTAATAACTTTAATATGTGATAGCTAGGATTCATCTAGGTATGTATTAAGAGTATTTTCGTCATTGTTTAGTAGGTTGTGATATATTCTATATTATTATAGCATTTAAAAATGACTCTGTGTAGAGAATGATATTCTTACTGCTAAATCCATTTAATTTTAGTAAGTAAGTGTATTTTTATAGCATATTTATGCACAGCAGAAGTAAAGGTAAGTGCTGAACAAGGTAAAGTATGACAAAAAACACAAGCATGCATAATAGAAAACGAGCAAGCCTAGATTTAAAAGCATGAGAGAAAGAAATAAAGAGCTGATTCCAGGTGAGGAGGACCAGTGACCATAAAAACTTAATCAGTCTTTAATTTGAGTCAAGATCATGAGCCAAATGCAGAAGTGCTTTATGAGAAGATCTTAAAGATCTGTTGATCTGATGAGTGAGTGAGGGTAAGATCTTTAACATATGATGGGGCCGGATCACTGAGGACTTTAAAAACTAACTGAAGTTTCAAACTGGATCAATATTGTAGATGAATTGGAAGCCAGTGAAGTGATATGATCGTAGATTATAAGATCGAAGACTAAGGAAGACCAAGATACAGACAATTACAATAATATATAAACAATAATACATCTTTGTGAGGTAATAAAAATGTGAGCAACTTTCTCTGATCCTGAAAAGATTAAAACTTTCATTTAGAAATTATTTGTAACAGATAAAAACTTTCCTTTACTTCTGTAATTTGTTGAGGAACACACACAGATTTCTTTCCTGTGATGAAATTGTAGGAAAACTATAACCAAGCTTATTAACCAGCAATGGGACCAAAAATAATTATTTAATTCATTATTTAACTGGAGAAAGTTAATTGACAACCATTTTTTTGCCCTCAAAGGCAGTCCAGCAATAACTAGATGGAGTCACCAGCTGTCAAAGGCAAATATTATGGTTCCTCCTTTTTGTGAAAAGGATAATGAAAATGTCACGTCATTAAATTGTTAAGAATACGCTTGGTCCATACTGTTACAATGTGCAATTCGAATCACGTCTTATGTGTCTTTGCTTGCAGCAATTTGATTAGCAACAATACAGTGTTTATCCCCGAGTCAACCACTAATAATACAGTGTTCACTTTCAGCAAAGCAGACTCGATAGTAAGCTGTAAACCCACAGTGAAAAGAGCATTGCTGTTGTTAAGCAGTTGGGAAAGCATGACTTTCTCTAATAATATACTGTAATATATCGACAAATCAGACAATAGACATAATCCATAATCACTCTATACCAAACAATCCAACCATGAGGGTCTATGGGATCCTCCCCGAATTCAAATAACCCAAAAGAACAGAACAGACTTCTGTTTAACAGTTTAATCTGATCAACTTCATGACCAAATGTGATTTAGAGTAGACCCCATTATTAAAAAGACGCTGATGGTTCTCTGTTCAGGTTGATTAATGGACTCACTTTCATAGAAGCATCCCTCCGTTTCATTTTGGTTTACATTTATTCACTCTTGCTTTCGCTTTCTAGTATGTAGCAGGGCTCAAATTTAGGATGCTTTTTGTCATATTTTTTTCCAACGGGGAAAACTGCCACAAGCTGAAGCAAGTTTCCATCATTTTCCGTGTTCAGTGTAAATGAGGGGTTATGAGCGCGCATGCCGCGCGCCTACATTGGAAATAATGCATGCCGCGCCGCTTCGCTAAATATAGGCGCCTGGTCTATTTTTGACGGACGCGCGTCCAAGTCGCACCGGAAATGCAAAATAAAAGTCAAAAATCCCTGTCAATTTCAAAATAAACACCCTGTGCAGACTCCCAAACGTATTGCATGTATATTGGCAATATATCCTTGGTAGGAGACAAGAAATGGACGACGAGAGATTCATTCTGGAATCAGAAAAACACATTGGACAGGCAAATCACGTGGTCTCACGCATCCAGTCGCTCCGCTTCTGATATGCTCCCGGTGTGAGTTGGCACCGCGTGGAGGACGGAATAAAACCTTTGTTCGCAGCCGTAATGTGCCGCACACGTGTTCAGTGTAAATGAGGGGTTAGACTCCATTACAACCATAACTGTAACTCTAACACGCAGTATAACCAATACGGTAACTGTTGTCAACCCTGTAACTGATGTGTCAACCCTGTTACTTGTATAATATTCTAATATAATTAAAAAAATAAAAATGTAAAAATGTCTAATTGTAAATGTTTAGTAATAGAGGCTAATAATCCACTCAAAATTGAATTGAGGTGTTTTATTTTTGTTTACATACATTTTCCTTAACACTAGAACTACCAAGGCAGTCATTTTGACCGTTTTAAAGATTTGCAATGTAATAACTTTGTTGAAATAAAACCCATATAACTACAGATCCATGACTTTTCTTAAATTAATGTAAATTTTATTTTAACATTGTTATTTTTAAAGAGTTCTGAGTATTTCTACCTTGAATGGCCATAGCGGTCAATTTGACCGCACATATTACAGGCGTTGTATCTCCTCAGCGCTTTTTCCCCGCCATTAAAGATGTGCATAGCTGTTGCCTAGCAACCTTTCTCTGGCAGTTTTGTATGCTTTTGCTAAGCTAAAACTTAGCTTTACAGTCAAAATGGCAACAAGAAAGAAAATGACTGTCACTGAGGTTTTATCCTTGCTTGAGAACATTAATGATGCAGATTCTGATGGAGGAACAGAGAGCGATGTCTTTTGGTCTCTTGACAGTTCGTCTGACACTGATTCTGAGAGTGATTCAGAGATTTATTATCTGTCCTATAACAGAACTATTTATTAATTCTAGATTTCATTAGAGGCTGCATAAAATTGTTTCCGATTCGTGTGGTCCAAACATTTCGGATAATGCTAAAGCATTGTAAACTCCAAAAGTCAAAATGTATTGAATAAAGACAGATGTAATCATTTCCAAAATTCGCAATATGTTTTTATCTAACGAAATATTATTAATATCATTTTATATTTGTTGACATTTTGACTTCCAAAAACAACATTTTAACTGCGGTGAAAAACTTTGATCTCCAGCTTGCCGGATGCAAATTGCGGAAAGCAAATTGCGGCATGCACTTTTGTGGGAGTTCTAGTAGCTCTTACGCAATAATATCACGAACATATTATATTATGTATGCTTAAATTACCCAACATTTGTCATAAAACATGACCATAGAAGCTTTGAAGTAAATATAATATGACAAAAATGACATTCACTGCTGTCTGGTATGACCAGTCAAAATGACCGCTATTGGCAGTTCTAGTAGTTATAAAATTCCGGTTGTGCTAGTGTTAAAACAGAAGATGCTGGGAGAGTGTCATTTGGAAATGAACGTATTCTTAATTCACAAACACTGTTAATGTAACAAGGAGGGGGGTTTATCTTTCACAGTATATCACATTTGTTCTATATACGTATTTAAAACCTTTTCAGAAAATAATGAATATGTCAGTAAAAGGGTTGACCAAGCACACACATTTAAATTGGTTATATGAAAAAATAATAATAACTAGAAAAAAAGGTTTGTTAAGACAAACTTTAAGTTGGCTTGAGAAAGCCTGACCAGAAAGTTTGAAGAAGTTTAAAGAAGTTAGAAGTTTATAGTTTAAAGTTAGATTGATAGATTAGTTGAAAGAAAGAAAGATATATTAGTTAGAAAGAATGACAGATAGATTAGTTAGAAAGAATGATATAGATTAGCTCAAAAGAAAGAATGATAGATAGATTAGTTTGACAGAAAGAAAGCATGTGACTAACGTGTTTCTAGCATGATTAGCAAGTTACTAGCATGTTGTTAGCATGACTAGCATGTCGCTACCATGTTTTTAGCATGACTAGTGTGGAAGATTTTTATTAGTAAGGTTTTAATTAATCAAGTATATAATCAATGTGAATCTAGCCATTTTTGCTGCTAGATATTATTCTATTAAACTCTTATAGGTCTAAAATCTAATACAAAGTTGCCTACACCCTGGAATGTACAAAACTGATGAGAAACACATGGTCAGACATACATACAGGGCCTTTCTTTAGAATAAATCAAGCAGGGGGCCTCTCCTCTCTAGGGATGTATGAAAAGTGTAGTCGAAAGGAAAAGTTTGACTATGTGGAACCACCCCATATAGTGTATATGAGGAGATACCAAATAACATTCGAGAGATCTCCTTGCAAGGAACTCTCGGCTTTGTTTTGCTTAAAATAAAGTATTTTCTTTTATTTTCTAGAGAAAAATCCCTGACTGAGTGTGATTCTTCTGAGAACCGGCAAAATACACCACACTAGCATGTTTCTGGCATTAATAGAATGCGAATAGCATGTTTTTAACATGACTAGCATGTCGCTACCATGTTTCTAGGATGTTGCTAGCATGATTAACATGTTAATAGCATGTTGCTAGCATATTGTTATCATGACTAACATGTTCCTAGTATATTTCTAGCATGATTAGCATTTGACTAGCACGTTTGCTAACATGTTTCTAGCATGATTAGCATGTTGTTAGCATGTTTCTAGCATGATTAGCATGTGACTAGCATGTTGCTAGCATAATTTTAGCATGATTAGCATGTCGATAGCCTGTCTCTAGCATGATTAGCATGTTGCTAGCATGTTGCTAGCATGTTTCTAACATGATTATCATGTTGTTAACATGACTAGCATGCGACTAGAATGTTTGCTAACATGATTAGCATGTTGCTAGGATGTTTCTAGCATAATTAACATGTTGCTAGCATGTTGTTAACATGTTTCTAGCATGATTAGCATGCGACTAGTATGTTAACATGTTTCTAGCATGACTAACATGCGACTAGCATGTTGCTAGCATGATTTTAGCACGATTAACATGTTGATAGCATGTTTCTTGCATGATTAACATGTTGTTAACATATCGTTAGCATGACTAGCATGCCACTAGCATGTTGCTAGCATGATTTTACCATGACTATCATGTTGCTAGCATGTTTCTAGCATGATTAACATGTTGCTAGTATGTTGTTAACATGTTTCTAGCATGATTAGCATGCACCTAACATGTTGCTAGCATGATTAGCATGCGACTAGCATATTTCTAGCATGATTAGCATGTTTCTAGCATGACTAGCATGCGACTAGCATTGTTTCTAGCATGATTAGCATGTTGCTAGCATGTTTCTAGCATGACTAGCATGCGACTGGCATGTTGCTAGCATGATTTTAGCATGATTAGCATGTTGCTAGCATGTCACTAGCATTTCTCTAGCATGATTAGCATGTTGTTAGTATGTCGCTAGCATGTTTCTAGCATGATTAGCATGCGACTAACATGTTGCTAGCATGATTTTAGCATGATAGATAGATAGAAATAGTCAGATTGATTGATAGATAGATAGATAGATAGATAGATAGATACACTAAGTAGACATCGAAAACACCTCTTTTAATGCCACGGATACCGCCGCGGCGGCGGTATAAAGTGCATTTGCAGCTTTTGACCACTGAGTGGCACTTTAACCACAAGATATCAAACTAGCGCATCAAAGCACATTTTCGCAAATAGACGTCAGTTTTGCCTCACTGATGTGTTACATTTGATGGCTTCAGTCACGGAAAATGAAAGAAAAACACTATAGTTTAAATATTTAATATATTTAATATTTAATATTCACAGATGAAAGTTTGGTATTTATGAAGTTATGTGCATTTCTTAGAACGAGAAAGAGAAAGAGTCTGTGCTTATATTTTCTAAGCTACATGGTAGGGCTGTAGTACTCGAGTCCGGTCTTGGATTTGCACTCGGACTTGGCCATTGGACTCGCCAAGTCTTCTAGTTGGTCTCGACCGAGTCCAGCAAAAAAATAAAATAACAAAATGTCTCCTTCAAAACAAAACCACATTTGCATGATGTCGCGACTGAAAACGTGTGGAAAACGCTAGGCGCGCCGCTCTCCTTATTTCCAAAGCACTCTGTAATCTGGGCTCGCGCTCCAGTGGCGTCTGCTGTTGCTGGGCAACCATGACCCGCTCTCCATGATGACGCAGAAGTTTCAGCAAAGAATAAATGGAATTCCAGCACTAAACATCCCTTTCAGTAGCTCTGCTAATAGATTCATTTAAAAAATGGCTATCCTTGTACAACTATGATCATCTGTTTCTCCATCTTGCCTTAGCTTTCAGTATTGTTCCGGGAAAGGATGTGCATGACCAGTGGTGCACTTACCGCGACCTGAAAAGTTTAGATGTTTCTAATTTAATTTTCTACCTGTTAGATTGTGTTTTATTTACGTCTACACCTAGATAGCCTTTTTTTTAAATCAATAAACGCATATTAATGTATAGCCTTATGCAACAATTACATATGTAAATTTTAAAAACTTTATATATGACATTACATATTTACATTTTCATGTAACAGCCAGTATTTGTATCTGTAACAATCACAAAATTTTTCCTATCTGCATTCGGATACAACATCGTACAGTTACTTGATAAGACTGTTATGACTTTTTATATATTTTTCCGTAGTTATCACTGAACAAGTATGTCATGTTAAACTGAAATAATTATTAATTTCTAAAATAATATTTATCATGCAAGCAGAGAGATGTCATGACAAACGTTTAGTGATCATTTGAACACGACTGAATCCATTCAATGCACACATTCTCATTACGCAGAACACTTTGAGCGAGTCTTAATGTTAATGAACTTCACTAAACAGATGTGTGTGTTCCGCGTAAACTAGCAAAAGGTAAAGATGCAAACATGTAGGACAAGTAGACAATGTATCCGTATCGAAGCTGATTATTAGCCTACTCTTGAGAGAGAACTGATTTGGTTTTTGAGAGACTGAGACGCGCAGCGCGGCTGTTTGATTAGTGAGCGCGCTGTGCTTATTCCATTCATTCGTATCTGGTAGCCTAAGCTTTCAATATTTGCCTTTTAAATATATACAAATAATATAACGTGTAGCTATGATGTATTATTATAGGTAAAATTACTCTTGCAACGCTCTGATTTCTGAGAGATGCACAGAGAGGCGACAACAATGCGGTGTTTGATTTGCGATCTTTTCACTCATAAAGTTTACATTCATTCTGGCGCTGATGCCCTCGCTCACCTGTTATCTAGCAAACACCAGACTCTGTCCGCTTCAGCCGAGTATTCAGGCAGAATTATTCCTTGAGCGTTATTCGTTTTTTAAGCCATTATCCGTGCCATTCCGAATAAGGTATTCGGCTTCAGGCACAACCCTAATTATTACATTACATATTTTATTTTTACATGCAACATAGATAAGGTCATATAGTAACAGCTCCACGCAATATTGTAATTCTAAAATTTACGTCGTACTTGCAAACACTTTGTATGCATTATGGTTAATGCATGCTGGAGTAGTCGATTGTTTCCGACAGAGCTCGACTAGTCTATGCAAGCCCTAGTACAGTATGATAAAAATTTTTGCTGTGCGCATTTGTCATATCCCGAGCTTTGCGTGTGTCTGTGCACTGTGCCAATTAGGCATAGTCATATACATTTTTGACCACAGATATAATGTCAACAAAAAATAAAGTACATAAAAATTATTTGACCTTACAGTTCCAAACTTTGTTTGTTTATCCAAGTTTAGCTCCCAGGGTCGGACTGGGGGTAAAACCAGTACTCATTAGCAAGGCCCCAAAGGAAGAGAGGGCCCTTTGAAAAGTATGAATCTGAAATATATATTTTTTACCTGGATATTTTCATGGGTGGGGGCCATGGGGGCCCATCAGGACTGCCTATGCATAGGGCCCAGGATCTTGTTTAGCTTTAACCCTAATTATACACACTTGAACCTAATCAAGCTCTTACTAGACACACTAATCTTCCAGGTGTTTTAAGGCCAGTTGGAGCTAAACTTTTCAGGACATTGGCCATCCAGGATGTAGTTTGGAGACCCCTGTCCCACAGAGTTGTTACTTTGCACATGCTTTTTGATCATTACAAATAATAATGTAAAATGATTTTCTTAGAATAGGAGATATGCTTTCTCTCGCATCACAAACATTATCAGTAGTTAAGTATGTGGTCTTGAAGAGGACCCTTTTTTCTTTCATTTGGACTCGGTCTTGGACTTGGGCTCAAAACTTTTGGACTTGGACTTGACTTGGACTCGAACCTCTTTGGACTCGGTCTTGACTCGGTCTCGACTAGTCCTGGACTTGGACTCGACTTGGACTCGACAAAGCCGGACTTGACTACAGCTCTACTACATGGTATTAAACCATATTTTAGATTGGACACATTTAAAAGGTGTGCAGTATTATTTATATTATATTAATTATGCGTTATATTATTCAGAAATTGAGAAATTAAGATTAAGAAATTGTTGCATGTTTAAATGTGAAGCACTGCATTATTTCGTTCCCATTATTTAGGCCTAATTTGCCTAACAAAGAAACGAATAAAATTAAACCAGCACGATTAAATCTTTGAAACTCTAAAGAATTATTAAAACGTCCTCACGATTAAACTCAAGTTCTCTCATTATAATCAACAACATTCACATGATGTAAAAAAAAAAGCTTTAGTAGCTAATTGACAACTAAAGTAATTTTAGAGTAATGTTAGAGTCTGCGCTGCGGATCATTTCAGAAAGATAACAGCTTTAACACCAGTATTAAAGACTTTTTAAAACAAGTTGAGCTCAAAACTCACTCTTAGTTAGCAGCAAGTGTTTGAAATAACTTGATCCGATGTGGTTTATAATCACTAAACAAGGCAGAAATATTTATAAGCGATGTAAAAGACTATCACGCTAAACATTAACGTTACCATAGTAAACATGGTAAATATGACCGCTTGGATAAATCAGACGCCAGCTTCTTATTCTCTGTCACAATTGTGTATTTATTAAGTAACATTTTATCTGTCGTCTTGTTTCGTGAGTTTAGCTCCACGTTGCATATCATCAAAATATAATAATGATTTTTGTTCTGGAGCTTTTATAAAAATAGAGAGTCTGCGCTGTAGAGTCTGCGCTGCTGATCATTTTGGAAAGATAACAGCTTTAACACCAGCATTAAACACTTTTTTAAATAAATCAAGCTCAAAACTCAATTTCAGTCAGCAGCGAGTTTTTGAAATAACTTGATCCAATGTGTATTATAATCACCATACAAGGCAGAAATATTTATAAGCGATGCAAAAGTCTGTGCAAGCTAGGCATTAACATTACCATAGTAAACATCGTAAATATGACCATTTGAGGAAATCAGACGTCAGCTTCTTATTCTCATGTATTTATTTTATAATGTATATTATCTGTAACAAGCCTCGTCTCGAGAGATTAGCTCACGTCATAAAAAATATAATAGCCTAATGTTTTTGTTCAGGAGCTTTTATAAAAATAGAGATATTATCATTCATTCTAAATGTGACGGTTACTGTGGCTAATAAACCGAAACAGACTCGACTGAATAAGCAGGCTATTTTCATAAGCATTAAAAATGAATAAATAAAATAGAAATAAGTGTATTTATGTGTGATTAATTTTGAGTCCTGATAAATTAAATCAATAGCCTATGATCAATGTATCGCTTATTCTACATCGATGCTTTTGAATGTGAAAATATAACAAAGCATGCAAACAAACGGACGCTTTTATCATCTTCGTTTTGTGATCGCGCATGTTCCAGTGACTTATTTCTTAGTTTT
This sequence comes from Carassius gibelio, assembly GCF_023724105.1. Classification (NCBI taxonomy): domain Eukaryota; kingdom Metazoa; phylum Chordata; class Actinopteri; order Cypriniformes; family Cyprinidae; genus Carassius; species Carassius gibelio. The sequence goes on along the minus strand of NC_068374.1, from coordinate 5,376,371 downwards.
CTGATAACTTCTCTTTGTTGGTGAAATAATGAGGTTGCATGACGTTGTTCTGAGAGGCGTGTAAAGGGCGTGTTTTAGTGTCGCGCAGCTGAGCTTCAGGATCCACTGTGGAAACCCTGCGCTATTCTGGCCTCGGTGCTACTGGCCTGATGCTATGAGCCCCGCCCTGCCCGCTTTAAGCCCTGGCTTGCACTGGCCCGAAATGCGGCTATTGACCAGAAACACGCTCCGCCTTCACTCCGTGAATAAAGTATTTCAGTATGTTTGAAATGTTATGTTCATAACATAGCATATAAAATAATAATAATAATAAAAAAATAGGAGAGTTTCAAAGTAGCTTAAGCTAGCCTATGTGTAAACTTTTTTTCCCTATATCACATGCCAAACTAATCTTTAATTGCTGCTTTCTGCTGTGAAAATTTTGTTTGTGATGAAAATAACATCTTTGTCAGTTATTTTATCTAAACAGATCGATTAACTTCAAGATTTCAAAATCATATAGCATGCTGATAATGTAGCACTGTAAGATTACATTAGTTTGAACGCATTATTGCGAAAGCGATTGAGTGTGAGTCTGTTTAAATCATGCTTTAACCCGAAAATAATCAGTAAAAGAAACAGACAAACTCTTAACATCCCGCTCGACTCTTGCAGTCAACCTTCTGATCAAGCTAAATATGTTGGCTGTTGGCATGAATTTTACTCGTGATAAGAAGCTTATATTCAAGTGTTTGAGCAAAAAATATTAATGTGCATTAATAACAGGGAGGCGCCGTCTCATCACTTTAATTCTACATGATAGTGAATGTAGAATTTTTTATTTAACATAATATCGTGGTGTCTCACATAGGTACATTAAAACTATAGCTACAGAAAGCTTGAAATGTTTTTAAACGAAAAGGAATAGTGTAATGTGAATGTTGCATTTCTCTCGTCAGAGAGAGCCAGCACTGTGAATATAACCAAAACAACAGTCCTATATAAACCTGTTCAGCAAGTGAAAGCCTCATAAGACACTGTCCATATGAAAGAGCAATTCACACCTTTATCTCGACCCCACAAGCCATGAATAACTATCCAAAACCCAACCCCCTCCAGCTGAACAGAATTCGGTCTGTGTTTTGGCTCTGAGGAACGGTGTGTTACTAGGCTGAAACATGCCTGCACTACACATTTTCTCGCAGCCCATATAATTATTTTCACAAGACCATAATGATAATAACAAATCATCAATTAATAATTAATCATTATTTTACGAAAATCATTGTTATTTGTGATCGTGGATGTTTGCGGGAGGCTTTAAGACCAAGCGGAGTCCTCTGTTCCCGCCTCACAGCGCGCAGGTCTCCGAGGCTTCACTGTCTGTGGTTTGACTTTACTGAATCAGATTGAGGCGAACTTATTGATCACGAGCCCAACATTTAGCAAGGCAGGAAAAGTCTAACGGAAGGAAGACGTATATCATTGAGCTAATGCTGTTAAAGAGAGAGAGAAGTCTAGGACTATTCTTAAACTTGGAGCTCATTATATTGAAGTACATATCCAAACACCAGAAACGTTATGCATTTTATGAATAATGAAAAGTCAAGAAAATTATGCATTTAATTTATTCACATGCTGTATGGTTGAAATAATATTTTAGTTCACAACTTTAAGTTCCATTGGCTAATGTTTCATAAACCTTCAGTTGTAATGCTCTAAAATCCATGCCATTTTTAATTTCACAGTATTTTTACCACCTAATCTTTAAAGTCACAATTCTATAATGGTCAAAATTACTCAGGCCAATGGTATTTTTAATGACATTATTTTATTATTATTATTATTATTATTTGAATAATTGTAGCTTACATAAATAGCTAAAGCAAAACAAATATTCGGATTGTCCCTTATTTTTTCCCTTGTTTTCCTAAAGAATAAACAGGTAGGCCTATTTTTTACAAGAATAAACATGATAACATATTAATTAATTCAAATAATTTAAGCAATTAAAACCTTAAACCGTAAACTTGAATTTAAATACTATTCAACTAACTTTAAATTCTCAATGAGTTTATAAGTAAAAAAAAAAGTTCTAAATGAACTTGTGTTAACAATATAATTAAAACTAACAATATAATTCGATTTTTTTAAATGAACAATTCCTGTATAAAATGGGACAGCAACCGTTATATCAGTGGTTCTCAACCTTTTTTTCCAGCGGGCCGCACTATGGTCTAAGTGCAAGTCTACGCATATAATTTACATATTACGTCAGCAATACAAACAACCTGATTTATAATATTATAGCCTAACTATTATGATATACAATCTATTACATTTATTGAAATAAACAATTATACTCCCCATAAATAAAACACCTGATGCTGTCAGTTGCGATTGTAACGCCTGTGTTATACTTTCCGCATGAGCAATCCGGACGCGTACACGGCCAGCGCGGACGCAGACTTCTTCAATTTATACTTCTGAATGCGCAGGCTGATGGCCAGCTCTGCAATTGCCCAGAATTATTGCACATCGCTGTCTTTATATTCTTTTATTGACGGATTGCACAGGTTCGAGTAGCAATGAGCTTCTTCACTCTGCCTGCACATGTGCAATTTTGTTTTTGAAGCCTACTGACCAGGTGCACCTGTCCGCGCAGTCGTCTGCTCTGTGCCTTTACACACACTCTCCAATGACGTTTTTTACTTAACCCCTTACTAGTAACCCCCCTTTTTTGGCATGGAGACCGAAATTACATACCCAAAATAAAAAGGTTTCTGCTCATGATTCTTTCTGAGTAGATACATAATCAACCTTTGTTCACAAAGCTGACACTTTAAAGTTTACTGTTGAGGAATCAGAATCACTCAGACTGTTATGATAATAGAGATATATAAGCTCAAACATAAAAACAAAAATAAAAATATAAAAAACATATGTTTTAAATGAATTAAAAAAAATGTTGATGTAGGAAATGAGTTTGAAAACACAGTGTAGCTAAGGTCACAAATCTTCCAAAACTTCATAAAAAATTTCATAATCGAATCTGTAAAACTGTGAATTTTATGAAATATTTTCTAAGGCCATGTCATGTGTGTTTTTAGAGAAGGTTAATCAGATTGATTTATGGCCCTTGTCATCTCTGTAAGATCTCACATGTAAACATTCCTGTGCTCTTTGTGTATGTTTCACTGTTGAAAGCTGCCCGATTCATTATTCTATTGTTCTCACCAAACGAGTCTTTCACACCTCCGCCAGGTATGACACATTATCCGCATTATTCTTTTATCATTAATCTTTTGTTTTTATTCCACCTTTATTACCCTTGATTGTGGTTTTTCAGGATTTACAAAGCAACAAAGCAGCGATCTCACTTCAGTCTCTCCTTGCATTTAGCCCTTTTTTATCAAAAGTCTTACTATAAAAATACAACAAAACATTTTCTTACGACCTTACGTGAATTATTGAGACAAAAATGCATTATGAAGAAGAAAAGCACCTGCTATTAGTAGCATTGGAGCTAACGTTAGCATCAAGCTACGTCAGACAATTTATGAAATTATTAGTACACTTTTACTCAAAACTCACTTTAAACCCCGATCGAGTGTTTATAATAACTTCCTTTAGCGATCAGGGGTGGAATTTGGTCGTTTACTGTTGTAAAAATATGTTATTTGTATCCTTTTTCATCGCTGCACAAGTAAGCATTTCCGATGTACATTTTCGATTTTAAAAAAAAAAAACGCCCCAGATCTCAAGAAATTCTCATACCATGCTTTACTATCGTAATCGCGGGTTTATTATTCGGATATTTCGTGTGTACATAGGTGTTTCAGTGTTGTTTTGGCCAGATAACTACCAGGAAGTGTGCAGGAAGCATGTGACACGATGTGGCGGTGTCCAGATATGACGCTCTAAGATTGACATTGGGAAGGCCCAATCTGAGTGACACACAGCCCGAGCTGACAACACAGCAAACACATACACAGATCGCTGGGAGAGGCTGTTTATCATCAGATTGCGTAAATCCGTGGAAAATGAATAGAAATGGCGATTCTGTCTGAAGAAATATGAAGTAAACATCACTAATTATATCCATATATCTCCACAGATATGCATCTTTTTTCTATTAATCCTTATTGACGCTGTTCAGTGAGTCTATGTGAACACAAATAAACCGCTGCTGACGTGACTGAATATGAGTGAGTGGTGAATTTTATTCAAAATGTGGCATAATACGGATTTATTATTTTGCACTCCTGACATAAATCACTAAATATCTGTCACTGCAACAATGTTGTATCAAATTATTGGTCAAATATCTAAGCTAGAGTCTCTAAACTTTCAATTGATGCACAGTTTGTCCAGATGAAGTAAGACAGAGATGATTAATGTGCTGTGAAAGTAAAACAATAATAAACTGGGTCTGTCGGCGATGTTTGCACGTAAAGGGTTTAACGCCTACCTAACGGTCCATAGCGGACTCGCGGACGCAGAAAGTTTAACAGAGGGTTTAAGATGCAGGCTTGCATGACCTGACGCGCAACATTTCAGAAAATCTGAGTTCACAAATGTAGCCTATTTTGATCCAAATATGGAAAGCACTTTTGAATTTAATAATATGAGGTTCTCTCTTGAGATATTTGCCACATTTCTGCAATTAAGGATTGTTACATAGTGTATGGTGTTTCCATTTATCTGAACGTCTTCAAGTGAGTTGCGGGGCAAAAAAAAACAAAAACAAAAAAACCTACGACAATCCAGCACTTCTCCTTCAATACTGATACTGCGACTATTGACAGTTTGTACATGTTCATTCGCTAGCATTTTTTGAATTTCTTTTTTTTCTCCCTTAAAAAACAAATTTGTCCATTCTGATGCGCAATTTTACCTTAAAGGCAGTTTACCTAATGGCTGTTGATGACTGTTTGAATTGAATTCTGCCAAAGTGCGAGCTTGTACAGTATGTGTTCGTTAAATGCTTATGCCAGTGCTCATGTCTGAAAATAATATATGAAGAAAAAAATCACATAAAAACATTAGGATATAGCTTGTATTTCATTAGTAGCATATTTTTTAAAATTGATGTAAACAATAAAATTTTACAAACTGATCAAGTTTTTTTTTTTTTTTTTCAGTATGTGGTGCAGGCCGCATTAGAATTCGTGACGGGCCGCGGGTTGAGAACCACTGCTTTATATCAAACATTTTTTAATCGTCCACAGCTGAGCTGAGTTTGTCAGAGGAAAAAAATATATGAGTCGTGTATAGGTTTCATTTTAACGGATCAATCACCTATTTTCGTTTGCTGCATGTTTTTTTTTTAAACACGCTAAAAAATAAATCAGAGTTTGTGAGAGGAAATAAATAGGCTATTAGAAAATATTTTACAACAAATCCTTTAAATTAAACAAAATTATCAGAACAAAACAATAATTAAAAATATATAATTCTAGTGGATAAATATAATTGCAGTATATAATAATATAGGCTTAGTAATAAATAATAATAATAATAATAATAATTTAAAGCTAAGCATAAGGTAAGCTTGGGCTTTCTCAATCGGGAGAAATCAAACGTTTCCATATTTGTGATGTTGCCCATTTGAAGCTTAACTATTATTCATGAGGTAAATAGGCTGTGTGTTGATGAAAAAAAAATCATAATTAACAATATGTCAAAGTGCTCACGCCGAATGTCTGGTGAACGACTGCTGTTTCCAGTGAATATGTGCGCGAGGCACCAGCGATCAAACAGCTGAAACTATTTTGGTCACACATAAGGCATAATTAAAAAATGCTGGTAGTTTGAAAAATCAAGAATAATAACAGAGTTAATACTAATTATTGCTAAATGCTGGACCGTTCCCATTTCGCTCTGCATATGGAACCTGAAGATTTTTTTAAACCAAGAATGAATCGAAATGAAAATGAAATTAAAACATTTAGCTATATATATATATATATATATATATATATATATAGACCTTATATTTATTAACTGTTTAATAAAAATAGCATGCATATGATCCTTTGTGTTAAGGTCTTCTTTTAATTTTTGTTTAGTAGACTGTAGTCTAAGACTATCCTACATTTTAAAAATTAACAAATTGTAAAAAAAAACTGTTTTTTTTAATGTTACAATGTTATATCATAATGTTATTGTTGTTTTACTTCCTTCTTTTATCTCATTTTACAATTACATTCTTTTCGCAATCCGTCCCTTTGTGTCCCTGTTTCGCTAATGATTTTAACATGTGACTAAATTACTGCCGCGGCGGTAAGCCCCAGAAAGGCTGGCCACCTACTGTAGATAGATAGATGGATAGAAATAGTCAGATGGATAGATAGATAGATAGATAGATAGAAATAGTCAGATAGATAGATAGAAATAGTCAGATAGATAGATGGATAGATAGATTAGATGAGTTTGAATGAGTTTAAATTGATAAGCATCAAAGCTTGATTGAGTCTAATGGGATTTGGAGCTTGGGTCATCTGAACATCCTGTCAATGAAAGTCTATGGGGATTTTTATGATTTTTAATATTAATTTGTAAGAAAACCATAACTCAAACCAGTATGAAAAGATATTACACACCGAGTCAGAACAGTATGAAGGTCTGACCCGAGTTTGGAGTATGTAGCTTGAACGGTCTAGGAGGAGTAGGTGTCCAAAAAATTTCCGGCCAGAAAAATAATAATAAGAAGAAGAACTAGAATTAAAAGTTCGTGAACTAACTTTGATGTTGGCTTGGCCATCTTGGCCATGGGGCAAAAGAGCCACAGTACTTGTGTGCCCAACATTCTTGAGTTGCCCCGCTGCAAAAAAAATAAAATAATAATACCATAAAAAATACACCTGCAACAGTCTTTTTCCATGGTCCCTTGCTGTTTTCTTTTTTTAATAAAAACCCTAGGCTATGATAACAGCTACGACAGGGTTGTCTAGTAGAATGCGAAATAAGTCATGCAAAAACCATAATCTCCTAAATACCATTCAATTTAATCTTAATTTAATAGTACTGACAACATATTTTAAGTTATCACACATTACTGAAAAATTAAAGCAGGGACACTATATATAGTTTACTTCGGCGAGTCAAGAGCTAAACAAAAAGTCCTGTTTCATTACAAAATACTGTAACTTTTATAAACTTTATACTATCACCACAAAATTTTAATTAATATTTATTATAAAATAAATATTTCATAAAACTGAAACTTAAATATATTATTTCTATATGCTATACAAAACAGAAAAGAAAAAAGACTAAATAATAAGGCTGAATAAGCTGATCTATAGCATGTTAAATGGTGGTTTCCTGTCTATGAATTGTACACCCCTCTAAGCTCACAGAAGTGGTTTGACCCAAGTCCTCAGCAGCCAATGACATTGACCTCTTCAAACTGATTTTTAAGGTGTACTTCACGTGTATTTAACACGTGAAATACACGTTAAATACCCGCTGATTTTTCACGTGTAAACAACACGTATTTAACGCGTTAAACAATATTGGATATAATATCGAAGTAATATAGTATTTTAAGAAGCTCTTAAAAAATATATAAATGACTTTACCATGTTGTGCAGCGCCGATAAATAAATAATATTAAATACGTGTTGTCCATGCATGAAATACACATATTTAACGTGTTGTTGACGCGTTAAAATTCACGTGTATTTGACCCTCTTGGCCTTCCATACACATTAGATATAATGAAGGGAGACGTGAAAAAAGGACATTGCGTTGTTTTGATATGGATTACTTTATCACAGAATATTTGTTCGGGTGCACTTGTTTAGTTTAAAAGTAGACATGTCAAGCTTTCTATAGATACATCTCTCATGTCTCTTTGTTGAGTATTTATGGAGTTACAGTTCATTTTAATGACGTGTTTGTAAATGAAGATCAGCGCAGACCAAGGCTGCAGACAGCACACCTTGTTTGTTATCTTTATTTTATAAGTGCCCAAAGTTTTGTTGTTATTATTTTTGTATCCAAAAAAAGTAGACCCTTTACAGAGACACGTTAAAATTCATTACACATTAGACGTGAAAAAGGACATTGCGTTGTTTTGATATGGATTACTTTATCACAGAATATTTGTTAGGCAGCACTTGTTTGGTTTAAAAGTAGACCCTTTACAGATTCGATTGATGTATTGCTCTTATCTGTACGATTAAAACTGAAAGTGTTAATCGACTCCAGAGTTAAAAGGCTGTCTTGACTTTTTTCCTTCCAGTATTCATAAGCTGTATCACGCTGTCAAATTATTTTTCATTTTGCACACATAAACAGCTCAAAAACACCTGAATTCTGCTCTTGTTGTGTTCTAATGGGTGTATTATTGCAGTTCGCTGTGATATTATTTTTGGAAGCTCTTAAAAAATGCTGATGAAGCGCTCATTTATCTCTCGTCTTTCTCTCTGTTCTTTGGCCAGAGACATAATTTATAAATCTGTTCTTTGGCCAGAGACATAATTTATAAATGAGGTCTTACCCGGTAATAATAACATATGTTGGTTTAGCTTGTCAGTGTGAATGAAATGTGTAGCCTATTTATTTGTCCGATCTCACCCCAAAACGCGGCTGTCATGTGGACTTCAAGTGTTCAGAGAAATACATCGCGAGCTCATTTTAATTACTTTAAACAGGTCAGAAACATCTGAATTTAGCTCTTGGTGTGTTCTAACGGGTAGATTGCGTGCAATCGCCGTTATAATTTAATTTGAAAAGGTCTTAAATAAGAATAAATTTGCTCGTGTGAGCTCCGTGTAGACAATGACTGAGCTGATCAGCCATGATTCTTCTCTCGTCTTTCTGACTGCTCTCTGCCCAGAAATAAATTATTAATGAATCCTTACCCCTGTACTGTTATCATGACTAACATGTTGCTATCATGTTTCTAGCATGATTAACATGTTACTAGCATGTTGCTAGCATGTTTCTCGCATGATTAGCATGCGACTGGCATGTTGCTAGCATTTTTTAACATGATTAGCATGTGACTAGCATGTCACTAACATGTTTCTAGCATGATTAGCATGTTTCTAGCATGACTAGCATGCGACTAGTATGTTGCTAACATGATTAACATGTTGCTAGGATGTTTCTAGCATGATTAACATGTTGATAGCATGTTGTTAACATGTTTCTAGCATGATTAGCATGCGACTAGCATGTTGCTAGCATGTTTCTAGCATGATTAACATGATGCTAGCATGTTTCTAACATGATTAGCATCCAACCAGCATGTTGCTAGCATGTTTCTAGCGTGATTAGCATGTTGCTAGTATGTTACTCGCATGACTAGCATTCGACTACCTAGCATGTTGTTAGCATTTTTCTATTTTGATTAGCATGCGACTAGCATGTTTCTAGCATGATTAGCATGTTGTTAGTATGTTTCTAACATTACTAGCATGCGACTAGCATGTTGCTAACATGATTTTAGTATGATTAGCATGTTGCTAGCATGATTTTAGTATGATTAGCATGTTGCTAGCATGTTTCTAGCATGATTAGCATGTTGCTAGCATGTTTCTAGCATGACTAGCATGCGACTAGGATGTTGCTAGCATGATTTTAGCATGATTAGCATATTATTAGGACAGATAGATAGATTTACCATAGTTTACCATGAATTACTATAGTATACCACGATTTACCATGTTCAAGTATGATTTACTGATTCTAGCATGATTTAGCATAGTTTACCATGATTTACCGTAGTTTACCATGATTTACTATAGTATACCACAATTTACCATGTTCAAGTATGATTTATTGATTCTAGCACGAATTACCATATTTTACCATGATTTACCACGATTTACTATAGTTTACCATGATTTACTATAGTATACCACGATTTGCCATGTTCAAGTATGATTTACTGATTCTAGCATGATTTACAATAGTTTACCATGATTTACCATAGTTTACCACGATTTACCACGATTTACCATAGTTTACCATGATTTACTATAGTATACCATGATTTACCATGTTCAAGTACGATTTACTGATTCTAGCATGATTTACTGATTCTAGCATGATTTAGCATAGTTTACCATGATTTATGATCTATGATAGATACATAGATAGATAGATAGATAGAAATAGATTGATAGATAGATAGATAGATAGATAGATAGATAGATAGATGAGTTTGAATGAGTTTAAATTGATTAGCATCAAAGCTTGATTGAGTCTAATGGGATTTGGAGCTTTGGTCAATATTAATTTTTAAGAAAACCATAACTCAAACCAGTCTGAAAAGATATAGCACACCGAGTCAGAACAGTATGAAGGTCTGACCTGAGTTTGGAGTATGTAGCTTGAAAGGTCTAGGTAGAGTAGGTGTCCAAAATTTTTCAGGACAGAAAAATAAAAAGAAGAAGAAGAAGAAGAACTAGAATGTACATTTCCTGAAGAAAATGTGAGTGGTGCTTGCAGTGGCAAAACTCGCCCCCCGGTTGCTAAGGTGTTGTTGCTATGGCCATTGCTAGGGTACCCATGATGGTTGCTAAGGCCATTGCTAGGGTACCCTGGGTCATCGATAGGGCGGTTGCTAGGGTCCCCATGATGGTTGCTAGGTCCGTTGCTAGGGTACCCAGGGTGGTTGCTAGGGTAATTGGGGCGGTTGCTATGGTGTTGCTATGTGGTTGCTAGGGTACCCGGGGTGGTTGCTAGGGTGGTTGCTAGGGTCCCCGTGATGGTTTCTAGGGCCGTTGCTAGGGTATCCAGGGTGGTTGCTAGGGTAATCGGGGTGGTTACTAGGGTATTGCTCTGTGGTTGCTAGGTTACCCGGGTGGTTGCTAGGGCGGTTGCTAGGGTCCCTGTGATGGTTGTTAGGGCTGTTGCTAGGGTAGCCAATTTGGTTGCTAGGGTAATCAGGGCGGTTGCTAGGGTGTTGCAATGTGGTTGCTAGGGTAACTTGGGTGGTTGCTATGGTAACCTGGGTGCTTGCTAGGCAGTTGCTAAGGTACTTGGGGTGGTTGCTAAGGTGTTGCTAGGCGGTTGCTAGGGTGTTTTGGCTGGTTGCTTGGCAGTTGCTATGGTATCCTGGGTGGTTGCTCTGATGATACTAGGTGGTTGGTAGTTGTCACACATGGTCACTGTGTAGTTTTTATAGAGTTCTTAGCCCATTTGAGCACTTAGCTAATCACTATTAGCATGTAGCTATTCACTGCTAGCATGACTAGCATGTTGGAAGTCCAGTTTGCTAGCATGAGTCCAAAAAACCAACCGCCATGTCTGTACGAAGTTCTGATGCAGAGATATAGGTCATGCAAAACGGTTGCTAGGGTACTCTGTTTCGTTGCTAGGGAGTGGCCTGGCAGCTAACAATGATGTTACTCCAAAGGCTGCTTGACAATATAAACCAACCCCCATGCTTCTACGTTTTTCAGCTGTTAAGATATCTCTCTTTGGATTTTGGTTGTTAGGTAGCTCTTAATGGTTGCTAGGGCGTGGCTATGAAGTCTTGAAAGGGATTCTTGATTGGTCGTTTGCTGCCCGAGTCAAAGGAGCCCACCCTCATGTTTCTATAACACTTCTATCCAAAGATATTAATTTGATATTTTTCAATGGAAGTCTATGGAGCTTGTTACTAAGGCACTCTATATGGTTGCTAGGGCGTGGCTTGATAGCTTCATAATGATCCTGAGAGTCTGATTGGTTGCCTGATTAAAATGAGCCCACCCCCTTGTCTCTACGACACTGTGATGTAGAGTTATGTTCAATACAAAATCCCTATGTAAATTACCATAGTAGTAAAAACACTGTTTCATGGGCGATCCCTCACCATAGTATGTCTATGGGGCAAATTTGGGGGGCTCTTGCGCCCCAGGAGTACAACTTATACCCCACTGCGGGGAATGTTCTCGCTCAGCTTGATAGCCTCTCCAAACGTAGTGATTTACTTGTTTCTGCAAAATTCTCTCTCAGAGCTACGATCCGTCAAAGTTTTCCATAATACATTTCTTATGGGACGTTTTTCGGGCCGATTTTTCGCCCGCTGTATGAACATCGTACACCCGATCGCTTATAAAAGTCATAGTACACCATTCTTGAAATAGGTCGCACGATTTGACGCCTGTTTCGTTGGTCTGTGACAAAAACTGCGGGACTAGTTACGCGCCGAAATTTTGTACGGAATAAGTAAGAAAAAAAATAATAATAAGTATGTGAGATAATAATAGTGATGCTTTGCCTCCGGCAAGCACCACTAATAATAAGTTTAAATAGGATTTCAGTAAGTTGGCTTTCTCAAGCCAACTTAATAAGATAGCCTGAGATGGGACGGCACATTTTCCTGAGAGGTAAGGATCTACTTCATCCAAAAAGGGGCTTAAAGATGTTCAAAACAGTACTTTGAAAATCAAACCAAAAAAGTGGGAAATGGCACGTTTTCGTATAAATATATATATATAAATTGAAAATAATCTTTTATCTCACAACAAATGGTTTAGGTTAATTGTGCTTCTGAAACGAAAAGCTACATCCTAAAATTCAGATGATCAGTACCAGCTCGTTTTCTTTCTGTTTATTTTCGTGAATTTAAATGTGAGCAGCCTTTGTCGGATGTAGCCTTCCGGTTGAGAGACTCCCATAGAAAAGTTTTGTTGAACTGAAAAATATTCTGAATGAGTAGTTGATTCCCCTTGATGGAATCGATTTCCATCCCTAGTATTTGTCAGAGTAAAGCCCTATTCACACAGGATTAGTATTATCTGGGGACCTTGTATGATTTTAAAATTACCCCACACATCTGAATTTTTGTGGTGCATTTGCACGGGATAAGATAAGCCTGTGATTTTACTCAAATTTACTGATTTACTTATCTCCCGGATGTCAAGAGATTGAGAGTCCCATTCTATGGTCTAGTTAGATGGATAAAAAAAAGAGAAACTAATATAGTTTCATATCATTTACCTTTCACCAGGTTAAAATAATATCTCAAGCTTTATGCTTGATTTCTTTGTAAAACATTAACCTCAAAATCTCTTTCTGGGGCTGATTTCACAATCATAAAAGGTCCCCAGATCATACTAATCCTGTGCGTATAGGGCTTTAGATGCAATTATTTTAATAGTCCTAGAACACATCCTCTTTTACATAGACCTTCAAACCCACTGGAGCACAAAAGCTCCCGGATACCTGGTGTTAACAGGTTAATGTAATGTTAATAATTAATATTTCTGGACTGCTTCATGATTAAATTAGTATTTAATGCTTACTTACAGTAATAAGGAAGTGTCTTTGTGCTCCACAGCTGAAGTCTTGCTTTGATCAAAATCTTCAGTTTCTAGACAAGTTTTCAGAGTGTTCTTGGTCTCTCATTATGTACAAATCAATTTCCTCATGACCAAATAAAAAAGACAGTTTTTCAAAATGAAAATAAATAAATATGATAAGCGGACTATACGTTGCTTGTAAAACAATCTGCATTCACTTTCATTTAGTCAGCAAGGTTGTCAAACCTGTTTGGAGAGAGAAAAAAACACCTCGTCATCATGACGGTAGTTTTTAAAGTTTGGTCTTGAGAGAAAAGAGACTGATTTGATTCACAAATATTGACAACCCTTGCTACGCTTCACCACAGTAACTCTTTTATGCTTTTATCAGAGTAACTGTAGTTCAAACTTGTTATACATAGTAAAAACACAATTACCACAACAATTATGAGAGCTAGAAACAGTAGGAAATGATGAGAAACACAGATGAGAATCTGCAGCATTCTGGTGCTTTATTTAATGGCTTTTTAAATTTATTATTCTTCTGTTCTTCTTCTTCAAATAGAGAAACACATTTGAAATGATAACTATTAACAATATTCCATTTCAGGTCATGCTTTCTGGACAGTTCATTTCACAGCATTTTAATTGTATGTTCATTTTGTCCACAAAAGTATTAGACTGGTACATTTATCTTTTGTTGTACATTTTTAAACAGCAATAAAATTCTGGATACAATTAAAGACTTATGGTGTGTCTTAGCATCACTATATGTGTTCACTCAGCACTTCAGTTTGTCTTTAATGCTTCATTTAATCTATTTTAGATATAGTGAAGTTCTATACAAAGATAAATCAGATTCATTACAATGCAACAGCATTATATTTAATGAAATAAACAATAAGAATCAATGTTCTTAATTGATGCAGGTATGTAAATTCTACAGTAAACCATAATTTTATCTTTCAGTGTTTCCATATAAACCGAATGGAGTGACTAAACTCAATATAGCACATTGTCCAGCTCCACCTGGGAAATCTATCAAGATTACGCTTCACATTTTTATATTATATGTACCTTATTTTAGAAAATAATATTAATAGCAATAACACTCAAAATTACTTTATATTGTAATTATCCATACCTCCGCGTCAGCTTTGTGGTTTCATATATGCTATATTATTAATTTGTTTTGTAAAGCTTTTATGTACATCATCATTAAATACTATTGTAATACTGAGAACAAAAATAAACAGACATTAACAGGTTTATAATTGTATGTATTTATCATTTTTAGTATCTTGACACTCGCTTAAGCAGTCTGAGAGCCCTCAGAATGAATACTCTACATTCTGTGATTAATGAACATTTTAAAATTATCCACCAAATTATCATCATCACAATACCGCCTCAATAAATTTGTAAAATATTAAGCTCAGTTATTGCCTACATAACGTATTTTAATATAACAGAAATAAACGTTAAATTAGAAATAATAAAGATGTAAACAGCATCTCTCATTCAAACTCGCCCTCTCTTCCAGCTCGACGCTACTCCGCATTGGATTGTGGGAAATAGTTCTTCAGTGGGTATACACTCAAAATCAGAATGAATTGTGGGTAAAAAAGTAGTGGACGAAGGTAGGGAATGAAGTCGTTCACTCAGAATTCAGAGAGCACTACAAAATGGCTGACACCCAATGTAGTGCACTATGCAGTGAATAGGGAGCGGTTTCACACACAGCTAGGGAGTTATATTTATTTCAATGTATCATTGTCATGGTAAATTATTGTGTTTGTGGAGGTTGTACTAATCGAGTCCACAGGTTTCCTAACAAGAAATAGGATTGTATCTTCCAGGCCTGTGTGCGTTTTTCCCACTGATCAATATATGACTGGATCGCTCATCACGTTCTAAACTAATCAACAGACAGTGAAGCCACAGGAAGTGTTCGATCCGCCATCTTACTAATCCTTACCAGCAGAGAGCACCATTGAGTCACAGGCAAAACACCTAAAATATCCAGATTTTAAGCAAATCAGTCAAACGGATTAGTTGTTATGTCATGTGTATGTACATTAATGTTTACTTCAAGTGTTATCTGCAGTGTTTACTGTATTTTGGGGCAGGATAAGCGATATATTTAAACTGTTTAGGTGCTGCGCGCTGATGACACAGGTAACTGATCCAACACAAAATATAGCTGATTTCTATATTCATTCATTCAAACCTTTATTTAACCAGGATAAAAAAAAACTCTTTGAGACCTTGCAGAGCGACAAACAGCATGAAATAAAATGTATTTGAATATGATACAATGAATAATACAATAGCCTCTGTTAATATTGCTCTATAATGAAATTTAACTTATTATCTTGAAAATAAAGCTTTATGTCTTTAAATCTGTACTGTTTATACACAGTTATTTCTCTGAATAAATCATGTGTTTTATTTTTACTGTGATTGAGCAACACCTATTTCAGACTCTCCAAGATTGCACAAATATGTTTATTACCGTTTCCATGTAATAAATTTTGTATACTAAATAAATTTTTAATCTAACCACTTTTAATCTAATCATTACCTGATTCAAAATGAATGCTGTTAATTAAATCATTGTTAGCTACTGTACAAATAAAAACACTATAACTAAATTATATAAACAATGAATGACTGTACAAGGCAAATAAAGGTTTACAAAGCATAAATCTTTCTTTAGATTTCAGAACGAGCACATTTTCATTTGTTATATATACCGTATTTTCCGCACTATAAGGCACAACTAAGAGCCTTGGGCAACGAGATTGACTCCAACAATGATGAGAGGGAACCTGGCATGTTTGATGGAGAAATTACCCATCTGTTCAATTCAGACACAGAAGATGAGGACTTTGATGGATTTGTGGGAGAAGACTGAATAAAAAATAAATGTGAGTGTATTGTTAAATAGTAGAATAAAGGTCAACTAAACTCACTGTTTTGCTTCTGTTACCTTTTTTTTGTAGACTGTATGTTTTAGCATGTGCCTTATAATACGGTGTGCCTTATGTATGGGTTAAGTACAGAAATAGACCCTGTAATTGAGACTTCGCCTTATAATACGGTGTGCCTTATGGTGCAGAAAATACGGTATGTTGAGGTCGTGTCCATCTGATGTTTATCATGTTCATGATGTGCAGGAGAAGAGACGGGACTTCACTAATACACATGCTTTGAGAAACGTGGTGGTGTGTAACTTAGCGATCACTTTACACCGGTGGATCATCATCCCAGCGATATGATGCAGTTCAACATGTATTCCGAAGCAAGAAGTGATTGATACTCTGAGCTGATGCACACAGCACCTTCATCAGGTCCCGGTCTGTCTGTGATGCTCATGGATCCAACAGAGATACTGCTCCACGAAAACATCAACTGTGCACTGTAAGTCTTGATTTAAAACATTTGCTACCTACTAAATCAGTGAACATGACTATTTAAATAATGAGACCCAACGAGATGTGTTTAGGTTGTTGTAAAGAACCGCAGCTAGCTTGTAAGCATTAGCAATAACACTAGTTGTATACTGTGTAAAAACCTTATCATATCAGAAGGCATAGCTGCTAGGTTAACCTCAGTTTGCTAATATTATAACCATCAAGTCTAGTTACAGCTTAGTGACACTGATTGCACAGCTTATTGTTTTTTGTCATGTGGTGTACATTGTAAGAAATGAGGGAGTGTAAAGTAGAACTTCGTGAACGAATCGTTCAATTTTAACCGGTTCTTCTTAGTGAACCGGTTGAACCAGTTCACCAAATCGAACTGAATCGTTTGAAACTGTTAACGTCTCCAATAAGCATAAATCCACAAATTACTTAAGCTGTTAACTTTTTTAACGTGACTGACACTCCCTCTGAGTCAGAATAAACCAATATCCCGGGGTAATCCATTTACTCAAACAGTACACTGAATGAAATGCTGTGAAGACCGAACTGAAGATGAACACCGAGCCGAGCCAGATAATGAACGAACACGCCCACTGCTGGAGCAGTGTCAAGAACCGGTTGCTTCGGTTTTCGGATCACCAGTACACTCAACCGAGAATCGTTTCTGTCGGACGCGTCCGATTTGAGAACCGATGAGCTGATTCTCTTTCTCGAGTCAAGAACCGGTTGCATCGGTTTTCGGATCATCAGTAGTACACTCAACCGAGAATCGTTTCTGTCGGACGCGTCCGAATTGAGAACCGATGAACTGATGATACTGCGCATGCGCGATTCAGCGTGAAGCCAACTGACTCACAGCGCGTCTGAACCGAAGGGATTCTTTTGGTGATTGATTCTGATTCTGTACTAGTAATGTTATGAGCGCAGGTATTTCGAGGGCTTGGATGAAGGGCAATCTGGCGAAACGTAAGTTAATTTAATAACAAATACATCGCAATGGATTATGTTTAGTAAGTGGATCATGGTTTCTGCACTGATGACACCTAATTTATTTACTTTATATCTTCAAGACTTAAATCCTCATATGCACATTATTGCTGTTACTGTATTTAGGTGTTGTTGCAAAACTCAAATGTAAACTTTTCATGATTATGAGGTTTTAACTGACTAAAGTTATGATTACTGACTTGAATGTTTGATAGACGTGACGCCATTACGTCATCGCCAATGACGTCATTACGTCGAGCGTGAAAGAACCGATGAACCGGTTTTTTCAACTGGTTTATTGAATCGAACCGTCCGAAAGAACCGGTTCACGGAAAAGAGTCGAACTTCCCATCACTAGTGTAAAGAAGATCTGAAGCAGTGAAGGCCAGCTGTTATTAACCAGCTCTACTGGACTGCAGCTTCTGCTCCTGATGGAGATGCAGATGTGATGGAGGCCATGTGGAGAAGCAGGTCACAGTGAACATGATCTAAACGTGTGCTTGCTTCTTCCAGCATGCATCAGGCCTCATTGAGTCTCTGAGAGAGAAATACTGAGGTTAGCATAGGCTCCAGGAGAACATATCACTGCCTCCAGAGGATCAACAACATGAGGTGTTGATGTGTATCGAGTACAGCATTCACCATTTAACACATCTTAACATCACAGTAGTTAGGTTTTAAGAGTGCTAGGAAATAATACTTGTTGATTTAGTGCTGTATAGATAAAACTGAATTCAATTAACCATTAATGTAGATCTGCTTGATATTTATCTGATGTAAACTTCACAAACAAGTTTTTTATGCAGCAAGACAATTTGTGATTGTGATTATTTTTTATTGATTGTCACCAAAATGGGGCAATGCAAAACCTTTCTAAAGTCCTCCTTCCTCTGGATACTGTTTAATAACGGCTGACACAACACATGAAGGTAAGAGCTGTACAGAATGACAAAAAACAACCTGCTTGTATGCTGTCAAAGTGTCTTAAACCAATGGCATCAAAAAGTGTGACTTACAGGTAGTTACTGCAGCTGACAAGCTGGTGCACAGACAAGCTGCACAAATCCATGTTCATTATAAGCTTGGATTTACATAGCTTGTCTGTGAACCATGGCTCTGTGTAGTAACAGCTGCTCTATGTGAAATCACACACCTGATGGAATTTACTGCTGATTAGAGAACCGGCTTTATTGAAGAGATGCGCATTAATCATCAGCCCATATAAATCGTGCACCACTAGTGTTAATGATGACAGAATGTAAAATTTTGGGAGAACTATCCCTTTGAATGTGCAGTGGTATAAATGTTCTTTTATTTGCTTTTCAGAATGTGATCTCAGATCTTAGTTCTGATTCTTTCCCTATTTTGTTGACTTTTTCATACAGGAAACTACCACACAGGCAGATGCAGAGACTCCGCTTTCCCTGCCCAGCACACCAAGGATTATCCTGTTGGGTAAGATTCATATACTTGACTTGCGCAATCACTGGGGTAACAAAACCTGTATTGCTGTTGTACTAGACTAATGTGTGACTTCTTTCTCTACTAACGGAAGATTTGTAAAGACGTAAAAGATGAATCCATTTGAATTGAGCAGTTTAACCAAAGTTTCTTGAAGAAATATAATCACTTTATATGATGATCAGATTTAAGTCTGACTTTTATTGACAAAAAAAAGGCTTTTTTAAACTTTGATCAGCAAGGATAAACAAACCAAACTTGCCAAGCTTAACCAAACCTTCTTGTACCCAAACCTCATTGGTTCTTGCTTGCATGACATGCAACAACAAACCTCATTCTTAAGATCCCGTTACCAAATTTGAATGCTGTAAACATTGTAATACATTTTTGTTTACTCTCAATGACAGACAAATATGCATACAGTTTATTTATATTGGCCTTAACTTTATCTGAAATAACATTGCCCAGTGAAAAATTAAGTGTGATAAATATGTTTTTCAGGAGATTCCAATCTGTTTCCCAAAAAGTGGATGCTGGCCTTTGAGGGGGAGGTCGTCACAGAGTCCAGTCCCCTCATGCAGGACTTCACCTCTGCCCTGGCTGTCCTCTTTGGGTCATTTTATGTTTTCAATGTGGAATACCAGGTGGACGCAGTGTCAACCCTGGAGTTCATCCAAAGGGTAAATACTCTTCACTAATTGTACTTTATGTACATTACTGGTCAAAAGTTTTTGAATCATACGATTTTTAAATGTTTTTTTTTAAATAAGTCTCTTCTGCTTACCAATGGGAAGTCGTGGCCTAACGGTTAAGAGTGTTGGACTTGCAATCGAAGGGTTGTGAGTTCGAGTCTCGGGCCGGCAGGAATTGTAGGTGGGAGTAGTGAATGTACAGCGCTCTCTCCACCTTCAATACCACGACTGAGGTGCCCTTAGGCAAGGCACTGAACCCCCAACTGATCCCCGGGCGCCCACTGCTCCGGGTGTGTGCTCACAGTGTGTGTGTGTGTTGACTGCTCTGTGTGTGTGCACTTTGGATGGGTTAAAAGCAGAGCACAAATTCTAGTATGGGTCACCATACTTGGCTGTATATCACGTCACTTTCACTAAAGCTTCTGTTATTTGATCTAAAATACAGCAAAAATAGTAATATTGTGAAATATTTTTACATTTTAAAATAACTGTTGTCAAAGCTGAATTTTCAGCATCATTACTCTAGTCTTCAGCATTACATGATCCTTCACAAATCATTGTAATATGATAATTTGCTGCTCAAGAAACATTTCAGGGTGTCCGCGGGGTTGTAAAAGGTATTAAGCATTTTGAGACTCCTTTCTCTGTGTGAGCCCTCAACACCAGAACACTGCGAGTACTGAATTGGGCTCTTTCACATCTTTTTGTTTGTTCAAACTGCGATTTTGTATTTGTTCGTTCAGGTGCAGGAGGGACTTCGAGGAGAACTTCACAGAAGAGAGCTCTGTTCAGTGTCGCTGTCCGTGATACGCGGCTCTCGATCTCTCTCGTGCGCACTGAACACAGCGAGCGAGTAACCGGCTACTCTGTTAAGCGTTTCCGCGTCTTGTGTTTGGATGCTTTAATGTTTAAATCGACAAGTGGTAATGCTTAAAAACATGTTAAAAAGATAAGCTTTCATGACGATGTGCAGTAGTTGCCCGTAAACTGTCTTGAGCAACTTTTTAGGCTGGCCTCAGCCAGTCGGTTGAGACAGTTGGGGGCCCCCCCTCAGCCGTGGGCCCCTATAATCGTCACCACCTTTCACCCCACTAGCGACGGCCCTGGAAACAATCAAACTAAATTGGGGAAGGAACAGGAAGAACCATAGAGGAACATACCCGTGACACACACTGACTGTAATCAATCATTACACTCTAAAAACTGCTGGGTTGAAAACAACCCAATTTGGGTTATTTTGACAACCCAGCGCTGGGTCAAAAAGGGACGAACCCAGCACTGGGTTGTTTTAACCCAACCAGTTGGGTTATCATATTTAACCCAGCCTGCTGGGTTGCCTTTTTTATGGTTTAAAATGACTATATTGCAGGGTTTAAAAAACCAGGGCGGGTGTTTTTTTTGTCACTGTATTTCAGAAGGAAAACTACTGTATTTAGAAAATGTTCGATATCATTTCGCATGTGCTTGATAAGGCAGCGTTTGTGAGCTCAGCACCGCTCTGCAGCCGTTACCGGAGAAACCTACCTCTCCCGCTCTTAGCGCCTCCTGCTGGCAGAAAATAAACTCGCAGAGTGCAGCCATGTGGGGAAACAATGCATTTCTACGTTAAAATTAACCCAAATTGAGCTAGGCATTAAACCTACAAATGTTGTTCATTTTAAATATCACTTTTACACACAAATAATAATTACCAAAAGGAAAATATTTATTAAAAACAAGAGAAAAGTCAAAAAGTAACATGTTAGAAGAAATGCAGAAAAGGATGGCATTAACAGCTACAGAGTTCATAAAGCATTGAACATTTGATGAATATAACTTAAGATCAAATTGGACTTTGTTCAATTGTATATATTGTATAAAAATATACGAAAACACATACAATTAATTTACAATAAGTTAGTTTTTTTTCCCAACTATTCTGGCATGACAGTATACAAATAAATCACAACATTAACTTTGATATTATAACATTTAACAGACGCATGTGTGTGTGTGTGTGTGTGTTAAAGAATGTGAGCAGGTGTATGAATGACAGAGTGTAAACTCTTCTACTAAACAACACAGAAAAAGCATTTTTTTTCTTAAACAAATTATACACTTACAGTTTGTTTCATAGTCCATGAATACAGATCATGCATCACGGTCAATTTTCATGATCTCTTTAGCATAACTGATGTAGTCATGAAGAAGCCCCATCAGCACAGCATGTGACATCTTCTACATCATCCAGGGCAGCGTCCTCCTTTAAAACCACCGCTGCATCAGTTCAGGGGAAAGAAGATTCTCCTCTCTGACCAGGATTCATCCCAGTCACCGCCTGCTCTTCATCAGTGGCCTAAGAGAAACACATTTGAAAAAATTAAACATTTAATTAAACTATCCATTTTCAGGTAGAGGTGTATTCACATCCGTAAGGATAGGTAAATAATCGGTTTTAAAGTTTCAACACTTTGTGCGGTTGTTTAATGTCTCAGTCTACCACAGCTCTCATGAAGTCTATAATGGCAGCACTAGTGTGAGGACAGGTGATATTGTTTGAATAAATATTGCTTTCAGAAAGCTTCTTTACTGAAACATTAAAACAGACATGACAATCACATACCTCACAATATTGACGTACATGGAGGGCTGCTCTTCAAACCGTTAGTTCACCAAATAATTAAAATGTTTATAATTTACTCTCCTCATGTTTTTCCTGACTCATACAAAATCTGCTCATTTTTTGGAAAACGTATGAATATATTTAATATTCTCTTTTTGTGTCCTCCATTGCTAGTCTGGGAGACCAGTATTTTATTTTGAACATACATGTTTGCTATCATATAATTTAAGATGTATTCATATATAAATATCAGAATTTACTTCTACAATAACTCTATATTTATGAAGCTTGAAAATACTGATTATCTAAACTATAAATGGATTAACAAATATTATGAGAAAACTAAAAATATATTAATTTATGTTGTAAAGACAAACAAAAGTCTTACAGGTTTGGAATGACTTGAGGGCAAGTAAATTATTTTTTGTGTGAACTTTACCTCTAAGAGCGAAGACCAAGAATAATGACTATCCAAATCAGACAAGACAACTCCAAAGTTGGTTTGAGTTCTGCAATAAAAAACACAGACATCAATGGTCTTAATGAAATGAGCACGTAATCACACTGTTGTTGCATCAAAATGTGAAGTAAACCGGCAGGAGACAACAGAAACATTTATTTTCTAAAAATAACTTACATAAAATCTCAAAGGAATGATGCTCTCCCATGTCTCTTGCTTTTAACATCTACAAAAACAAATATTATTTTACTCTTAGTAAAACACAACAACAACTGATAACATGAAATTATGAAGTTTACTTGCCTTAAACGATCTTTCCCTCTCTTCAGAAGAAGCTGAGAAAACCACCTCCTCACACAAGCAGACTTGTGTGTCCTTAACTCCAGTTAGTTTGAGTTCTGCAAAGAGGGGCATCAATGGTTTCAATAAAATATGAACATATACATACATACATATATAAAATCACACTGTTTTTGCATCTAAATGTGAAGTTAACAGGCAGGACACAACAGAAACATTAATTTTCAAAAAAAAAAAAGTAATAATAATTTAACTCACATCAGTCTCAAAAGAATGAAGTTATCTTGTCTCTGGATTTCAACATCTAAAAAATACACACACATTATTTTAGTCTTAGTAAAAATAAAGATAACTTGATGTTATTCTGAAGTTTACTCTCCTTAACCCGTCTGTCCCTCTCTTCAGAAGAACACCTCCTCCTCATCCTCACACAGGTCTGTGACTCCTCACACAAACAGCTTCTGTGTCTTTAACTCTCAGCGCGAGGACAATGAAGACAGGAGCTGGACAAGTCTGAAACATTACATGTAAAACATACTTTTAACAGTTACCACTTCAACAGCCTCAAAATAATTATGCTAGTCTTTACTACACAATGCCGTTTCCTTTAGGAGACAAACATACATTCAGTTTAACCGCGAAAAAAAGGGGAAATTCACATGACCGTAACCGTGACCATAACCGTCTGTTAACGCCTCAAAGAGAACAGATAATGTAAAATCTTATGTAAATATGACAAAATACATTCACATACGTTATATTAAAAGTACATCCTCCGTTCAGTAACGTTACATGAGGCAGTTAAGACCTCCGTGTCCGAGGCGAAAACCGCGTCCGTTTTTTTTATATATAACGTATATAACGTTAAGCTCCTTTGTTTCCGCCTTTCATAAAACCTTCCGCCTTTCATACAACCGGGTAAACAATAAAAGATAACTTTACATTTTGAATATTTAACGTTACTTACCATAGTCTTTCACTCGCTTCTATCACGCTGAGAAAATGGCGGCTGCTCGCACTGGAGACGTACGATTTTGACGTGACGTGCGTGCTCTCCTTCACGTCCGCGTCCTCAACCAAGCCCCGCTGGGTTAAAAAAGAAAGTTATTTTCAACCCAAACTTGGGTTAAAACATCCCAAAGTCCTATCAAACGGCCTCAACCCAGCAGTTGGGTTGAAAAAACAACCCAGCGTTTTTTAGAGTGCAGGCCGTGACTGTGTCAGGGTTAAGAATGCCTCCGATTTTGTAAATTACCTTCTACCATCTGTTAAAAGTCTCTTTCCTTATCAAATTACTGAAATTATGTTGATAAGATACATATTCTTTTGTCTAATTATTATAATTATTATTATTAGAAAAGGGGGTTCCTAATGTTTTGGCTCATGGAGGATGCCAAAAGAGAGTGTCTGTGGATCTTATGCCAAATGCAGTGGAGGCTGCAGGCTGGTATGACCGTGAAGCAAGATCTTCATTGACACCAGTTGCAACTTTTGGGCAGAATCCATTTCAGGCAACAGAGGACCAGGATGCTGTGGAGAGGCAGTTCTCTATGCAGTGTCCTGACATTGCATCTCTTTTTGAACGATAAGGGGGTGGTGTTGGTGCAGTAGATAAGACACATGCCTTTGGTGTGAGAGACCCGGGTTTGAATCCACTGTGAGACACCTGAGCAAGACACTTAACCCCTAGTTGCTCCAGAGGCGTGCGACCTCTGACATATATAGCAATTGTAAGTCGCTTTGAATAAAAGCGTCAGCTAAATGAATAAATGTAAATGTAAATGAACGTGTTGTCAATTTACAACAAGAAGAGTTCCGAAATACTTTGATAATACTAATTGATCTTGTTCAAATTCATGCTTAAGAAAGAAATTCATAAAGGATTGAAAAAAACATGAGAGTGAGTATATGATGACAGAATTTATTTTAAAGTGGAGTATCCTTTAACAAGTGAACTGGATCAAGTTCCTGTGGAATAAAAAATTTTCTTGATGGCATTCATTGTTTCTCGTTTTATTGTTTGATTATACAGCCAGGACTGGACTTCTTGCTTTTACACACACACACACACGCACACACACACACACACACACACATATAAATATTTATTTAAATTTTTTCATGGTATAATTGTAATCTGCTTATTGTGAGCCTAAATTAGTAAATTGGTATTTAAACATTATCAGGGTGACTTGCCACCAACTGCTGGTGTTTTATATATATATATATATATATATATATATATATATATATATATATATATATATATATATATATATATATATATATATATTATTAAAAGTAGTGTTTCATGTTGTCACTTCACATTTAATAGCCTCTTAGAATGAAATTGTAATGTAAATTCACAGTGCCTCCTTTGAGCTGCAAAAGACAGTGTGTAAAGTACATCTAAAGCCAGGTCAGATGCTGTTTCTGTGCCACCTATACTGCAAAGCTGGGTGTTTGTCCATACAGAGTTCATCAGACAGCCTGAAGCCTCTTACGTTGTTGATTTAAATTTCAAAACACAATCAGACATTTTTTTTTTTTTTTTTTTACCAAACCTCATCATTTTGCAGGACAATTGTCTATTACAGTATACAACACATATAGAAGGGTGCCAATAAAGCTGTGGTGATATACAACACGCTTTAAGAAAAGTTTATTTCCATCACACTGTAAAGTGATCTAGAGTAAAAGCAGATGTGTTTTGTCTATTGGCATACATAGCCTATTACGTGTTTTTTTTATTTATGCTATTATAATCACACCGGGTCACCAACTAATGAAAGATTGAATAAATTAACACATCCTTCTTGACTCTTCAACTGAATGTGATGGTATTTAAGAAGCCTTTAACATTATGTGCTCAACATTAAATCTGTAACTTGTAGCCAACATTAAGAATAGGGTTGTGCCGGTGAGGAAATTTTCCCATTCATTAGTTAACTTATGACAACACCAATGTTATTAGTTAATCTCTTCTGTAGATTTTGATCTTTTTAAGTTGTTATGATATATTGTTAATTAAAAAACAACAGTAAAATAGTACAATAATAAAAAAAAAATCGCGTATAGTCTACTATAATCAAACTAATAAGGCGGGTGACATAAAATACCCATATTATAACAAATAAATAAAATATATTTGGAAATCGCCCTTTAAAACGAAGGCTCGGTTTTTGGTTCACAATTATTTTATTAAAAACAAAGACAAAGTCGCTTATATTAATATATATATTTTTGTTTTGTTTTGTTAACAGACGTTATATTGCGCTTTTAATTGTCTCCGCTATCGTCCTGTCAATCATACTCGCGGGTCATTTTCAGTAAAAATGTATTTCATCATCATCGGTACCCAAGTTCTGACTGCTGACCGAACACTGGTCATTGATCCTCTCCCGCTCGGCGCTGTCTAGCGCAGCTTCACCACACAGATTTAACTCCGCACCGCTAAATAAAACGGGCTGGTGGCAGACTAATATTTAATATTTCTGATGTAAAGATTTCTGTGAAACGCGTAAAGTTCCACAGAAGAAAGCCCAACAGGACCTACCCTGCACAGTTTAAGAATCGGTAGCCATAGTAACGTTAGAGGACTATTATTTTGTTGAACAGACCTGAGCGACAACTGATGACGTCACATGCTCAGATTTGCTTGACCAATCGGCGGAAGGGGGCGTCTTAGGCCCGCCCACATGTGGAAAACGAATTTTGAAGTCATTTATTCGTTTTATGCCTCTGAACTAAAAAACGAAAAATCAAGCCGAAATCTCGTTTTTCGTTTTTTTCAAAAAAACGAAAAACGAATAAAGGGGCCGTTTTCTCGTTTCTGCTTATTCCATTTCAAATTGGAAAACAAACTATCAAAACGTACACGGACCCTCCTTATCATCGGGAATCTGATCATCGTCATACCTGATGGGAGAGAGAAGAGATCAAAATAAGATGAAGATGACGTGATGATGTCAGTTACATCACTTTTAGATTTCATGATTGTGGCTCAAATGGAGTGACATGAGCCGCTTTTATTATGCTGCATGGTTTGGATTATACTGTGTGAATATGGTAATATAATAATGGACTGTGACCACTGGATAATGAAAAACAACAAAAAAGACAAAACTAAACAATCTGAGGTGTCTGTAACCCAGGATATAAACTCACTTTTGTATGAACCGTTTCATAAAAGTATACAGTTGGGTTTTACATAAGTATCACTGAGATGATAATACAAATAATTATATCTAGTTTTATAATCTATTAATATTAATTTTATTTATTTAGATTTTTTTAGTTTTTTTATTTTCTTATTTTGTTGATGTTTTAGTAATTTAGTTGTGTTTTTTTTTTTATTTATTATTAGTTATTTTATTTATTTTTAATAGGTCTTTATAGCTTTGATTTAATTTTACTTATTTTTTTGTCATTTCAATGGCACTTAAACATATGTGAAAATGAGACAAAAACTTACTTATCTATTTATTTACTTTCATTTTTTTATATATATATATATTTATTTAATATACATCATATACCTCACTGACCTTTGGAACTTATGCGGTATCATGTCATATGTATGTATGTGTGTGTGTGTGTGTGTGTGTGTATACACACATACATATTTGGAACTCATGTGGTTCCAAACCCATATGCTTCTTTTCATTATTAGATTTGATGATATTTTTTAAGCTTTTGAAAGGACATGTGGTACATTATTACATTATGTGGAGTGTTGGTCCCTCACTTCCAATAACAAATGCTTACACTCTTACACACTCTCTCTCTTTCTCTCTCTCTTTGAGAGTGTGTGTGTTCAGAAGCAATGCAGTAAGAGTGTGCGCTGAGCTGCAGCAGCATCAGTGTCAGCCGCTCTATAGCATGCATTAGGAAACATACTTGATCAACACTTAATGCTCTGCGGGATGTGAGTTCAGGTAGGACCATATCCTTTCTCTCCTCCTGTCCAATAATTATAGGAATGAGTGTGTGTTGTTTTTATACTACATTGTTTAAAATAGCCCCCTCAAGGATAGTAAAACCTGAGATCACCAACATTGGTGGATCAGTCCCCTGGGGAAATGGATCAATAAACACAACAAATATTTTTTGGAAGATGTAAAAATGCCGAAGGATTTGTGTGATGTGTAGGTTTAGGGACAGGGTTAGTGTAGGGGGAGAGCATATACAGTTAATTCATAGCTTCATTTCATATTTCCATTTTTTTAAGCAAAACGAAATAACAACAACAACAATAGGCTATAATTATAAAATCAAACCGTTTGTCATTTCTCTTTATTACTTTTGGTTCGTATTTCAATTTGTTGTTAGACACCCAAATAAAATAAAATATACTAACAATTGACTGTGTGATGAAAAATGTAGTAGTTTATTTATTTATATATTTATACAATAAAATTTGTAAAAGAAAAACTAAATTTGCCTCTGTGCCTGCATTTCAATGAAATTGTGTTTATTGAAGAAATTTTAATCAAATTATCATAATGAAAATAATAGATAAGGTACAGATTTCGCTTTTAGTGTTTGTTATGAACAAATATTAACTCAGATATACAAAACATAATTTGTATCAGTACTGGAGAAGGCCTTGCACAATGAAGGTGACGAGCCTTTTACACAACTGGGGGATAAAACGGCCCCATGACATCTCATCCATTTAAAGGATTTCAATATTCAATTCAACAGTATTCAATAATATGAGTATATAGGGCCTTTTAAAAATAACAAATCTTTAAATATTATAAATCATCATGTCATTAATATTCATCACTAGATGTACTACTTTAGATATTTTAAACATTAAATGGTAAATGTCAAAAGTCAGAACCACACTGAACCAAAAAAAAAAGAAAGAAAACTCTAGTACACTTTTAATGGATGTATAATAAAGGTTCCATAAGGTTGAGTATCACTTACTTGTTTACTACTCACATTAGGATGTGAAATTTATTTTAAATACACTTCGTCTTAGTGGCGTGACATGTTTTTCATACTTTTGGTATGTAAAATCAAAATTGACCACAATAAAAATGAATAGAAATGTCTATAAAATAAGAATGATTTCCCCATATCAAATGTTTGGGAGGGTTTCAAGGAAAAAAATAAAATAAAATCCTTTTCCAAAAGCAAGCTACTCCATATTCAGTTACCAAACTCAAGTTATCCCAAACCTGTATACATTTTTTTTCTGCTGAACACAAAGTAAGATCTTTTCAATATTTTCAAGAATGTTTGTAACAAAGCAGATATGGGAACTTCTAGAGGCAAAGAAGTTTGGCAGTAGCCTACTGATGCTTGCAGTGCATTCCCATTTCAGAAATGTAATATATATATATATATATATTTTTCCCCCATTACTAAGGTCAGGAAAAGCAGATGCTTGAAGTGGACAAAATTAATTGGAAATTAGTGATAATAGTGATAAAACAGATATAGAGAAAGCTACAGACACACTGGGTTCCCACTTATTCTTTAAAGATTTGTGAATGTTGCTGCTATCATAGCGGGGGCCCAGCACATCTCTGAGAGCTGCTATCAGTTGTTTTTTGTTCATCTAGAGTAGATGGAGGAGGATCTGGGCCCTGCCATTGTGGCAGCAGCTGGAGAGCTCTCACTGGAGGACAACGAGCTGGACACACTGGCTTCAGGGGCAGAGGGGCCCGACGTTTTTTACTTGATATCTGGGGGCCTGCAGTGGGAGAGTTTGGTTACAACTTCCACCAGTTTTCTGTGAGAAGTTCAGAAGTGGAGATGCTGGAGAGAGGGATAATGTGTCTGGTGAGCGAGGCTCTGGCTCTGGTGTTTCCAGTGACTGTGATGTGTTGTCCTGGCTTGCCTGGTTTTCCAGAAAGTCATCCATGATGTGGAATTATTCAAATCAAGTTCTCTTAGCCTTATTTTGGAATGATCTAAAGAATTTTGATATTTAAAAGCTGTATTATGTGGGTTTTAGAGAGGATTCCAGTCATTCATGCAAGGAAGAGGTCAAAAGGGAGTCAGGCTTTAGCTCTTTATCTTGAGTGACGGAAACCCCACTTTTGTCTTTTGATTTTCCCTGTGAGATTCAGAATTTGTCTCCAGACCCATTTATCATCGGTTCACTGCCTAAAGTTGACAACACTGGAGGAGTTATTTTAAGTGTCTTGTTAATTCTGATTAAGCTGAACTTTTTCTTGTCCTTTCTTATTGTAATTGAGTTTTTAGGTTTAATCAATAGTGTCTACTCAAACAAACTGAGTTTGTATTACTTAAACGTGTCATTTCTTTACATTAATTATGAATTCTAAGTAAACTGTACTTTTTAATGGCCTATCTTATTGTAATTATGTGTTTGAGCTAAAACAACTTAACATCTTCACGTTTTGCCTGTCCAACACACGCAGTACCTTCACCACACTGCATCCTCAGTGGAAATCATTTTGGAGGGTAACATTGTGATGGATGTTGAGAGCCTGCCCCAGGCCATGTACATTGTCTTAGGACTTACCTATGCACTGCACCTCAACTACCCAAAGTACATGAAGAACACTTTAGAGTTTTTTCAACAGGTACTTCTGAACTTAGGTAAGACAGATCTGAAACCTAAACCTCAAACACTCAAGAATCAGCTTGCAATGTAAGATCCAGCGTCTCCTCTTCCCAAGTCATCAAATGTGAGACTTTGGCAGTAAAGGTAAAGTAAATTGAAAAGGGAGAGGGTAAGGAGAGATGGACAGCCTAAAAAATGTTACATGGGGGCTAGAGAAAGCATTGGGGGTTGTGAGGAGGGGAGATAGAGGGAGGAGGAGGAGGGGAAAGTATGGGCTCTAGATGGTTATCTACTGTCAAGTTTTATTTTTCACTTTTATTCGGTCTCACACATGCTTTTTTATTTTAGTCAGAGAAACTTTTTTTTGTTAATGATCGAGTTCACAAATGTCAAGATGGAGGAGTGGAGTAGAGAGAGGATGAGGTGGGGGTGGGACATGGCGGAAGAGGAAGGGAGGTAGAGTTGGGCTCTCAGATACAGGTATCTGCTGTAGCCGATCTGACTCGAACCAGACAAATCAAAGAGTCGATCAGGACTGTGGTTGAAACACGAGCCGAATTCCTCAGGAAGTCATTAAACATTCTGTGCCACAAGTCCCAAGCAAGATAACCAACTTTCACAGAACAGCTTTCAACATTAACACCACTAGAACAATTATTGACAATTTTAATTCGAAGAAGAGATTGTCAAATTTGGGGCAAGTGAGATGCAACGTCGGACATCACGTGTGAGAGTACTACACAAGATCCTTTGACCCCCCCCAGCAGAACCAGACTGAAATTCCTAAGGGGGGCTTTGAACCTCTGGTCTCCACAGAAATCTTTATCAAAAGATAATGACACAGAAAGTGTCTTTTCTACATATATATAGACCAAAATGAACTCAAAAAGACTTATAAATGAATTTCAGTCCATCGCTTCACTCCATATTCATTTATATGTAACCCACACATTTGACTATCATGTTATAATCGCTTATTGTGTATGTCTTTTAATAATTATTGGATAGCTTAAGGATACATATTCATGTTTAGTATCTATGTAATCGAATCTGCTTGCTTGAAACAGTCATGACCATCAGTTATTTGTCAAATGTATCATATTCTTGTTATAGGAATCATGTCCAAAATTATACCCTGAAAGAGCGGGAGAATTTGGACCACATGCTTGATAAGATAACATGATTTATGATAACTGGAGCAAAGACAATATCTAACTGGTCAAGACAACATTTGAGGTGTGGCCAACAGGCCAGTTTAAATACTTAGGACACCAAAAAATCTTGCTTTTTTGTTTTAAGCTATGCGTTTAGCTTCTGCTATTAGTCATGCCTGCTTTGCTTTTAGCTTTGCTTCTTAGCTTTTAGCCATGCTGTTAGTCATCACTGTTCGAGTGTGTTTCCAGCGTGCTTCGGCCTGCACGTCTGCTGCTACTTAGCCACGATGAAAAGAAACACCACCTAGTCTCGTCAAACTTTACTTCTTTTCTTTTCCATTTGAGAGTTTTGTGTTCTGAGTTAAGTTTTGTAACGCCATGTCTGACCTCGACTGTCCGTTCAACTTCAACCAGCCACACAACTCTGTGTCTTCAGCCAACACCCAACCAAGGGCTTCCCAAGACTTCACTTCAGCGACTACTGAACTTCCAGCCAATCAGCGACATCAGGGGAACCCCATTTCAACGACATTTTTACACAGGCAATGTACTTTCAGACATTTGTACTGGTGTATCTAATATAATTTTAACCTCATTGAGGAACTCATTGCGAGCGTTAATTAAGTGATTGATGGTTGTTCATGTCTAAGCAATTTAACGTATTGCTGTAAACTTGGGATTCCATATTTCCATTCTCTTAAACTCATCTTTCCCTAACTTTCGACCTTCCTGCAACTTGTGTGAATGTGTGTGTGCGTGCGTTTATGTGTTAGATTAGTTTATGTCTTAGATTTATCTAATAAAGCCTTATTCATATTGAAAAGAGAAGTATCTTGTGTTTTGTGCTTACAAGTTAATGTCTTAAATTGCCGATCTTGTTACTGTGCTAATTGATAGTGTTTCACTATAGTTTGGATATTAATATCCAGCGCAGATTTGATGTTAAACGGCTTGTTCAGTGAATCGCTGAGCGTCTCAGTGATCAGCCGTGAAACAGTGATTCTGTTCAAATTCCCGTTAAATCTTAATTGATTCCCTTTGAGCTAAATTGACCTGTTTCCCTTACACGGCTCTGTTATTTTTTTTACTCCCGTTCTCTCTTCTTTCAGTCTCACACGCTTATTTTGTTTTTCCATGGACACATTTGTTATTTGCAAATGTTAAGCTGCCAGTGTTTTGCAGGGCTGAGTTTTATCTTGCCAGTTTGTCAACCAAATGTAAATGAATAAATGTTAAGTCATATTTCACTTTTTTTTTTTTTTGAATAGGCTCATTTAACATCTCCCCCAGAGTTAAACAGTTGAGTTTTACCGTTTTTGAATCCATTCAGCCGATCTCCGGGTTCGGCGGTACCACTGTTAGCATAGCTTAGCATAGATCATTGAATCGAACAAGACCATTAGCATCTGTCTCAAAAAAATGACCAAAGAGTTTTGATATTTTTCCTATTTAAAACTTGACTCTTCTGTAGTTACATCGTGTACTAAGACCGACAGAAAATGAAAAGTTGTGATTTTCTAGGCTGATGTGGCTAGGAATTATACTCTCATTCCTGCGTAATAATAATCAAGAAACTTTGCTCCAGAGTCCAGCAGGCGTAATGATATGACGCAGCACCTGAAAATAGTCCCCAGCTTGGTAGACTGTAGGATAGATTATTTTCAGGTGCTGCGTCATATCATTACGCCTGCTGGACTCATGGTACGGCAGTAAAGGTTCTTGTGGCACCGCCAGACCTGGAGATCGGCTGAATGGATTTGAAAACGGTAAAACTCAACTGTTTAGCTCTGGGGAAGTAGTAAAATGCCTTATTTCCAAAAAAAGTGGAGTATCCCTTTAAGTGTTGAAGTATAAATGTTAAGATACCTGTGTTTAGCAGGGCTGAGTTTTATCTTGCCAGTTTGTCAACCAAATTTGAAGAGGTGCAGTACAATATTGTAATGATTGGCGGTAAAGAGGAAGAGATTTTTTTTCTTTTCATGTCATCACTTACCTCAGTTTTTTTTTAGTAGATTCTACTTATCCGGGTTATGAGTGCTGGGCCTTCTTGGTTGTTTTGGTTCTTTGTGCTGTTTTGAGAGTTTTGATCAAATCTTCTGTGTATGATTTGTTACAAAATCTTAAAAAAAAAATTAACTGTTCACTCCGAGCAGAATCTATCTTTTAACGTTTCTGTTCCTGCATTCCTCTGATATTATTACCTTTCTGAAACCGGTTTGTGTGGAAGAAATGCCGGTTAATAACGTTATTTTTTTAAAACAATATTCTTTGCCTATAATTTGCCTAATAATAATGTAATCCACATTGTTTTCTATATGCAGGCTTTACAGTTCTTACCGCGCTAGCTCGTGGGTTCTTGGCTTTGTTGGAAGGAGGACACCGACAGGGAGCTCAGCAGATCATAACACTTGATTTATTAAACATGAAGAGGTGAACATCAGGAATTAGCAACATCTGATTACACCAAAGTCTCTGATTACCCTCTCTACCTCTCACAACTGTGCGCAGACTTTTCTCTCCCCCCCGCAGGTCTCTGTTCTCAGGATATTACCTTCAGATCTTATTTAAAGTTATAGAACATTAATTTTAACCTTACATTTAACTCTCTACAATAATAGTAATATAAAAATAAATTACAGTATTTTCTTTACTCAAACAGAAAAGGAAAAAATAGAGATCTAACGTTAGTCAATAACCAGTTGCGATTAGTCAAAGCCAATACAGCATCATCTTTTCAAGATTTTGGCCAAATTTACATTAACTTTACATTTTATAAAGCTACTCTGAGATGGTTATTCATTTTTTGTACTGAATTTCTGCAGCAAAAGAGACAAAGTGCATGCATTTACTAAACCCAACAAAACAAAAATGTAAAGAGGCTTCAAAAGAAACCACAGTGCAAAACACAATCTAAGATCAATACAAAATACTGTCTATTGTATAAGGGCAGACCTGACGCATAAAACAATGCAGTTTCTGTCATTTCAACTGATGATCGTGTTTTTTGTCATAGTGTTAGGATTGACTAAATGTTCCTGTTGAAACAGAACGTGTTAGTGTTTTGAATAATTATTTGATTTTGAAACATGTTTGCAGTGTTTGGTTAGACATAGTGTATTTTGTTAGTTTATTATTGTATTTTGAAAATTAGTTTTGGGGTTTAGTTTACAATGTGTGGTTTTGAGCATGAAATTAACTGTTTTGCCAATTGTGTGTTTTAGGTGTGTTGGTGCGTTAAGAGTTTAAGAAACTTGTTAAATGTATTGAAAAAAAAAAGTCAAAGTGATTGTAAAAAAACTGTAAGAGTGAAATAGATGAATCCCAATTTGTGGATTGAGGTCTTAGAGCCTAGTGGATTAACCCTTTCACAGTCATCATCATACAACAGAAGAGGAACAGAGGGCTCAGTGAGGAAAATATAACTTGTTTTGAACACAGTGGTATCATCCAGATTGTTTGAGTCACTTAGCTTTCTTTTCCTCTCCATCATCTTCTCCATTGTCCCTGGACTCTCAAGAATGAGTTTCAGTAGTGGACGTAAGGGAATCCTTTGACGAGTATCCTGCACTGCCACCTGTTTTACAGTGTATGTCTGTGAGCCCCTCTGCTGGGTGTATGAGACACCAGGGAGAGACTCCTCCACTGGCTCAACTAGGTACCCAGCTTGAACAAAGTATTTCATCTGCTTGTGTTCAGTATCCAAGCACTGAAAGCTTTGGCTGCATTTGTGAATTGCAGATTCAGCTGTTGACCTTCAGGAGTCTCACTTTGGCCAATCCTTTGTAAGAATGACATTGTCTGTCTTTGTAAAGCACCAACAATATCAAAGACCAAACTAGATGTTTGCTGAACTACAAAGTTGACAGTAGACAGGGTCATAGATGATTTTGCCCTCAATTTTGATAAAAACAAGTCCACTTGGTCTGTGATAGTGTTCTGCTCTAACTGTCCCGTTCCATGTCATCAGCAGCATTATCTTCATCTTCAATTGCAGGCCTATTTTTGGTATCATAGCTTCTAGTGACAAATATGTAGAAAGGCCGAACGCAAATGGAAACGGGACAGGCTAAGTGTCTCCTTCCGCATGTTCAAAGACTCACTTTGGCACTTTGGCAGATCACTGCCAAATCAGCTAAAGCTGCATACTTCTCAAACTTAATTGAATCCAATCACTCTAACCCTAAGGTCTTGTTTTCTGTCATTCATTCGGTTTTAAACCCATCTGCTAAATTGTCTGTTGCCTCAGATGCTCTATGTGAAGACTTCCAGAGATTTTTTATTAACAAAATCACTAAATTAAGGATCAGTATCTGGCCTAAATTAACTCTCCCCCTATTATGCTGCGTACCTCCTGTGTTTAGGAGGCTTTTGTTACCATTAACCTCCAGACACTGAAGGATGTGAGCGCCAAGGTCAAACATTCATTCTGTCCAAATGATATCATTCATCCGAGATTTTTAAAATTAATCACCAACTCGGTGGGTCCAGGTATGGTATCCCTTATTAACAAGTGTCTAAGCACTGGCTCTGTTCCGGCCAATCTTAAAGTGGCTACGGTCACTCCTTTGCTCAAGAAGCCTTCACTGGATCCTTCTTTTTTTAAATTACCGGCCCATCTCTGTCCTACCTTTCATTTCCAAGTTATTAGAGAAAATTGTGTTGGATCAGTTCCAACACTTTTTGTCAAATAACTGTATATATGAGGTCTTTCATTCTGGGTTTAGGACTGCCCACAGCACTGAGTCCGCTCTCCTGCGAGTGCTAAACAACATTTATCTCTCCACTGACTGTGGAGACACTGTGGTTCTAGTTCTCCTAGAACTGTCGGCGGCTTTTTACACTGTTGACCACCCTACTCTGTTAGCTAGACTGGAGACGTGGGTGGGCATAAAAGGATCTGTCCTGTCATGGTTCCAGTCTTACCTTACTGACAGAAAGTTTTTAGTAAAGATGGGAAACATTTCCAGCTCCATGGCACCCCTGAGATGTGGTTTTCCACAGGACTTTATTTTGGCTCCCTCTCTATTTTCTCTTTACATGCTACCGTTGGGCACAATTTTTAGGAAACACTGTGTATCTTTTCACTTTTATGCAGACGACACCCAAATTTACATTCCAATCAAGCGCAATAATCCTGCAGCACTGAACTCTCTTCATCTATGCTTAGAGGAGGTGAAGGCATGGCTAGCTCAAAATTTCCTATCTCTTATGATGATAAGACCGAGGTCATTGTTTTCAACCCGAGTGAAAGGTCCCAGTGCACATGCCCAGATTTGGGGAGTCTATCTCCCTTTAAATCTACAGGAGTGCAGAACTTAGGTGTTCTTGTTGACCAGTCTTTAAAGTTTCTCATCTGTAGTCAGTTCTGGTTTCTACCAACTTTGCTTACTATCTAAAATCAAAGGCTTTCTCTCTCCAATAACTCTGGAAATGGCGGTTCATGCTTTCATCACGTGTGGGCTGGATTATTGCAACTCCCTATATTGCAGTATATCAAAGACTCAAATCTCCCGTCTACAGTTAGTCCAAAATGCTGCGGCCAGACTCATCCATAATTGTCGCAAATATGATCATATCTCTCCCATCCTCAGATCTTTACATTGGTTACCAGTTCGGCAGAGAATATATTTTAAAATTCTTCTCTTTGTCCTCAAATCTTTACACAACCTAGTAATTAATTAGATTATAATTAATCTAAGCTTAGTTGTTCTCTATGTGCTTAAGTGTGTTTTGCTGCTTTTATTTTTATATGCTTGCTCTGTAAAGCACTTTGGTCTGTCTAGCGGCTGTTTAAATGTGATATATAAATAAATGAATTTGAACTAGTGATTTTTCATCTAGCAGCAGGAGGGTTTCTTCATCAATTTGTTAATCTGTAAAGAGAAAGAGAAGAAAAAAGACGAGAATAGAAGAAGGTAAGAAAACTGTCTTACTCAGAACACACTAGGTTATAATGAACATATAGAGATGTGCATTTTAATTTGACCTAAATAAAGTTTATCTTTAAAGCTTGGTATCAGGACTTCCAAGATCCATTCTTTCAGCTTCTTCTGAACAAAATTATCCTTTATTCTGCAGCCTGTCTGTGGGAGTATGAGCAAAGAAGTTTTTATGGATTTTAAGTAGGCATCACATTTAAAAACATTAAAAGCATTCAAAATTAGACACAATGGTGTGTATATCAAAAAGATAAGCGCATGAGAAAGTCTAATACACTAACATTAACTTTTGAGCATATAACCATATACTAAAAAGACAGCTTTGTACAAGGGCAGGGGTGGTCAATATCAGTTCTGCTCAGTTGTGCTCCAATCTTGATAAAAAAAGGTCACCTGCATGTAGCTTTCTAGTAACCCTTAGACTTTGATTAACTTCTTCAGGTGTGTTTGATGGAACAGAACTCGGCAGAACTGTGGGTCTCCAGGACTGACGCTGGCCACCCATGCACTAGGGCAGTGGTTCTCAACCGGTGGGGGGCGTCCCATACTCTTTATTTTTTAATCTCTAAACTACGGTCATAAAAAGTTATTTTGTATATGCATAACTCCTGAATAACAATTTAAATGTTTTGTCTATATTGAGCACAAATGCAGGTGATAAAAGGTTTTATTAAGCGAGTCATTGAGTCGTTCATTCAAACGATTCGTTCAAACGGCCAATTCATCAAGAATGAGACAAATGTTTGTGAATGGGTCATTGAATCTTTGACTCAAACTATTTGATCAAAACACTGAATCATTCAAAACACGATTGAGTGTTGCTGTGAGATGTGCTATGTTGTGATCTTTGTTTGGATTCATGCACAGTGAACCAGCTTTGGGGGGACCCAGCTTACAAAAGTTGAGAACCCCTGCACTAGGGAAACTTTTTTCATTTGCTCACTTATTTGAACTTTAAGCATTAAAACACATTTGTTTTGATTATGTTTTCAGTTATCAAAGGACAAAAACATGCATTAAGAAATACTGGATAGTTTATTGCTGCTTAATAATCTTTCACTAAACAGGGACATTTAATATTCAAGAGAAAAAAACATTTTATTGTCTTACAAACTCTATTTTGAACAGATTTAATTTGTTTCTGCAAATATTTAATTACTTTACAAAGGGAAAAATTGATTATTCAACAGATTCAGTGTCTTTATGTAGTTAATAAAACATACAGTTTTTCGTGGAATGGTATAGAACTGTGATGGGTATTGAAGAGAGAGGACTCAAATGCGAGGGCAAAATGACAGTCTTTAATTAAACAAAGGAAAGCCACAGGAAAATCCAACTAAGGAGTACAAAAGATGAGAACCAAGGAAGACCCGAAGGCTGGGTTTAACTAACACAGGAAACCTCTGTGGCTGGAACGACCAGAGGGCTGGCGAGGTGGAGGCTTGACCGGGCTCAGGGGAGAACCGGGGATCGGAGCTCGCAGAGTGGGGCGGTCGCGGCGTAGAACAGCAGGTAAGGTTCTGTGGGGTGCAATGGGTGAGCATAGAGATGTACAGGTGATGATAGCAGAAAACTAACTTCACCCCGACTGGACAGGACAGGATAGCACAAGACCAATTGCTAACGTGGACGCCAAAGGCAACGGCTTCATTCGGAAGTAACAATCTGACAAAGAGACACGGGAACGAGAGGGTAGAAGTAGCCCAAATAACGAGGCAGGATGAGAACCAGGTGGAGGGGAAATTATCTTAATGAGAAGTGAAGACAGCTGTGACACAGAAGCGAAGAGCGAGGGAGACAGGAGGGGATAAACCAGCAGGGGGAGACAGAGAGAGAAAAAGAGAGAGATAGAAACAGGATCATGACAAGACCATGACAAGAACTATATGACTAAAGTCAACACCCACTGTGGATCCGCCCAGAGGCGCATCTTCTACCAAAGCGCTCTTTAAATTTACAGCTCATGAATATTAGCAATGTACCAGCACTGCGGCTGAATACACCTCTTTTTTTAGACCAGCATGCCCATGGGCACACAAATGGGCACAAATAAATTTGCTAATTAAACAATGTTGTGCTGGACGGGAAAATGCAAACGGTGCCGAACTAAAACTAGCAAACACACTTGTGCTGCGCCTTGCATCGCATTGCACGGGGGTACGATAGAGCAAAAGAGACTCAAATAGATATATATTTTTGAAAAAATGACAGCTGACTTGCAGTTAAGATCTGACTTTTATCAACAGAAGTTGATTTTCTCACCCTCAAGCTATCCTAGGTGTATATGACTTCCTCTTT
Source organism: Carassius gibelio (assembly GCF_023724105.1). Lineage (NCBI taxonomy): Eukaryota > Metazoa > Chordata > Actinopteri > Cypriniformes > Cyprinidae > Carassius > Carassius gibelio. The sequence continues at coordinate 5,336,272 of NC_068374.1, read as the reverse complement.
TCAGACGAATCCAGTTGGAGTTATATTAAGAGGTCAAACAGGAAGTCAATCAAAAAGTTGACGTTTGGTGTTTCTATCGCTATCAAAAGGAAAAGTTTGTTACATTTTAACCCATATACACTACAAAATATCATCATATAGATATTAACATATGCACATTTTACAGGTTACAAAATGACATTTACACAATATTAGGAATACAGCTCAAGATAACAGTATTATTCTACGGTCACTCTTCCTCCTTCACTAAAATGATTGTATCTAAAATGATTGTATCTAGATGCTGTAAATTTAGCTAAGGTCAAACATGATGTGTGAAAAGTGTGATGTATTCAGTAACTGATAAGAGGAAGTGTGCTGAAGAAGTGTTAAGACAGACTGTCGCTTCATACTCTGCAAAATTCTTGTTGTTTATAGAAGTCTGTACTTGAGTGTAAAGAAGTAAATGACATAATGAAGTGCTGATTGACCATTAGTGATGAATGTCACTGGGGTGGACCCTCGGGCGACCGGCCACCCCTAACTCCAACCCTACCGTGAGGAGCCAACACCACAGGTCAGCAACAGATGGACAACGCAGACAAGAGGTAATGTCAAAGCTTTTCGAATGTTTGTAAGATGAAATCAATTCACTTATCATTCTCTCTCCCTTCCCAGCACAGATCCAATCGATAAATCAGTCCAGCAAATTCCCACAGGCGAACTCTGTTCCAGCAGACTTCAATGGGCGGCCTTCACCCCAATGAGGCTTCACCACAGCCCAGTACACTCCTAATGCAGACATCTTCAATAGGGACCCTTTTCCCCGGAGACTTCAACAGGAAACCTGCACACCCCCATAACTTCCCCGAGCAAGCTTGTGTCCCACTCTGCTCCCAGAAAGAAACCAACTCCCTGAAACTTCTCTGAATAGCCCTTTTATCTTTAGCTTGTAAAGCAGGAAGCCTATGTGATCGCCGCTCCTCTCTCTCTTGCACGTGCAGTGCATTCGCGCTAATCAGGCCGGAACGATGTTTCTGCCACACCCGGAACCGGAGTGGGATGCGTCGCACAAAAAACATTCCCTCTGGAAACTTGTGACTCGTCAAGAGGGTTTCGCTGGTTGAGCGTTTTTGTCACCCGTGACATGAACACCTGCTGTTAACAAGCAGAATCACTGAATGAAAGAGAAACAACTCTGACTGACTTCCAGCCTTCCAGCCTTCGATGAGATTAACTATGTATTAAATCTGATAATACCTCAGCAGAGGATGATTAAACAACTCTACAAACAGCTTTCCCAGCTTCACTTATCCCTAAACAGTTTGACTTGATTTCTTTTGCATGTCTACAAAAGTTCATATTGAGAATGAACAGAGGTTTATCTCTAGTAAATGCTGAAATCTACTGCAGTCAGTCAGAAGAGGGACACAGTCTCGTCTCTCGATGTCTGTCTCAGTGTCACATACACAGAGTATGTTTTCAGTCATATATTTGAATAACTTTTGTTAATTGATTGTTAAGATTTTTCCAGTACATCCTCCACAGCAGGCGTATGCAGTGGTGAATCTATGTGATGAAATAAAGGAGTGTGATACAGTGTCTCGGACATGCAGAATTATTACAGTGGAGAATATTAGTGTACCTCCAGAAATGAACATTAAGAAAATTACTCTTGGGGTGGCATAGTCGGTCTTATTTGGGCTTTTAAGTTCGTTGCCCTGTAATTTGTATCTGCCACACATCACTTGTCCAAACTTCACTCATCTTTGAGTCCCGTCTCCCCTTTCCCTCTTCTCCTCCTCCAGGCTCAAGTCACTGAGAGTTCATTAAAGATGTCTTTACTCCACATATGAAGTATCTTCTGAATCTATTATTATTTTATTATCAGCTGTTCTGCTGTTGATGAACGTGTTTTCCTCAAGGTCTGGTAAGAATGTTTCCCAGGTCATTCCACGAAATCGGTGCCTTTTTCAACTGAACCATTTAAAATGATTCAGTCCGATTTGGTGAACTGGTTCAAAAAGATCTGTTTACATCGAATGATTCATTTGCAAACCGGATATCCAGACCGCTTTTTTTTTAACTCTCTCACAACAGACACAGAAGAGAAGACAATGCTGAATAAATGAGTAGTTTTTGCTAGTTTTTGGACCAAAATGTATTTTTGATGCTTCAAAATATTCTAACTGAACCTCTGATGTCACATGGACTACTTTGATGATGTTTTTCTTACCTTTCTGGACATGGACAGTATACCGTACACACAGCTTCAATGGAGGGACAGAGAGCTCTCGGACTAAATCTAAAATATCTTAAACTGTGTTCTGATGATGAACGGAGGTCTTACGGGTTTGGACCGACATTAGGGTGAGTTATTAATGAGATCATTTTTATTTTTCGGTTAACTAACCCTTTAAAGTGATCATTGTAACTTATACTTATACATTATTAAATAACCTGAAGTTTTAGTATATTTAAAATCACATTTTTGAGTAAATTTTAAGTTTACTTCTTCATGCTTGGAATTAACTTAGTTACTTGGACATACATTGTTTTCAGAAAGTAATAAAACAAATAAATAAAGCGAATGCATTATAAAGTGTACAGTCAAGTAAACACTGTCTATATAACATGGCCAAAACACTCACTCTGCATTAATATTATATCTCATTATAAATGTTATGGAGAAATTAAGCTGAAAAAGAACGATTGGCATTCATATCTGTATAAAGCTGTAGAAGTAGTTCCCCATGATCAGATTTTAGTCTCTTTCAATATTGTGTGGAAGTGGAATGACTTACAGGTCGTCTTTAGGCCTAATAATTACACATTTCCATTTGAGTGATTGAAGATGGACAGAAAATACTTTATAAAATTAAAATACTATATAAATGTTGAGGATATACTGTATTTAGCTGAACATCTCTAAAACAAAATTATTTAGCTAAAACACAGAATCTTTTTGTGGTGGACGGAACAGGCCTCTGGTTCCCTATTAACCAAAGGGACACTTTCTGATAACACTAGGTTGACGACGCCCAAAAATGTGGCTAAGCCACTCTTAACTCAAGTCTCTAAAAACAGACACATAATGCACATAAAAGGGACTCTAATTCACATATACTTTCATGCATTGTGTATGCTGTTACTGTTCTTGTATATCGTGTTTTGTGTATTGTATATGTTTTATACATGCTTATGATGGATCAGTAGTTAATATAACCTCATCTATATGATGTTTGGTATCTATGAGTTCGTATTTTCATGATCTAAATGAGAGTGTATATTATATGTTGATGCCTATGCGACACATTAATTTTATAAGAATCTTAAAGATTCTTCTCTTGAACCGCCCTGTCACGGTTCGTGAATGCACCGTCTCCAGCTGTAGTCATGTTACATCATGTTGATTGTTTCCTGTGGGTGTGGCCGCTGATCAGCGGCAGGTGCGGCTCGTTCTATCAGACTATATAACGCCCTGTCTTTCGTCTCCTGTTTGTCTGATCGTTGTTTGTAGATCCTGGTGTTTGATGTCGTGTTCGTGTTGTTCCTGCCTTGCTTTGTCGCCGTTCTGTCGGATCCTGTCTTCACGCTCGGAATACACTCACCACCATTGGATTATCACCACTGTCATCGTTGTCAGCGCACTCTACTTCTCAACTCACCAGTCTGTGCTGCCATCGTGGTTCCTGCGTCACTCTCCGGCCTTCCATCATCATCATACTATCAATAAACTTCCTTGTACTTGCATTTGTCTCCTGTCCTCCATAACTACCGTCACAGAACGATCAGACCAACATGGAGGCAGCGAGTACTCAATCCTCATCTCTGGAGGAATTTCTCAGTGCCAGTGTTCGGAGGATGGCCTCCCAGGAGAGGACTCTTAACGACACTGGTCACGCGGTCCAAGCCTTGGTGACGCAGGTGTCCGAGCTCACCCAGCAGTTCCATCTTCTTCGAGCACCCACTGCGCCACCCACACCGCCCGCTCTCCCGATACCACCGGTGACCGCCTCCCAGCCGGAACCGCGACTTCCGATCCCGGAAGCATACTCGGGTGAGCCCAGCTTTTGTAGAGCATTTCTAACCCGATGTGATATGCATTTTGCCCTGCAACCCAGGACATTCTCCAATGAGAGGGCGAAGGTGGCGTTTGTCCTAACGTTACTCTCTGGGAGGGCGGCACTATGGGGGACGGCGGTGTGGGAGAACCAGGACCCATGCTGCGACTCGTTCCTGGCGCTCTCCGAGGAGATGAGGTGGGTCTTTGATCGGGCCGTCGCAGGACGGGAGGCGGCCAGGAGGCTGTCGGAGTTACGCCAGCAGGAGAGATCCGTCTCAGACTTCTCAATTGAATTCAGGACCCTGGCAGCGGAGTGCCAGTGGAACGAGAAGGCGCAGTGGGACATGTTCCTGCATGGGCTGGCTGACCGCGTCCAGAGGGAGATCTACGCCCTGGATCTGCCCCCCTCTCTTAATGGACCCATTGAGCTAGCGTTACGGGTGGATGCCCGCCTCACTTGGATGGAGAGGAGGGGGCTGTTCAACACCCCATCCAGGGACCCGGCGGACGGGCGATTCAGCGGCGGAGACGTGGTCAGTCCCACTTACGATCACGAGCCCATGCAGGTAGGGCGAGCTCGGCTTTCCCGGGAGGAGAAGGAGAGGTGGAGATCCCTGGGACTCTGCATGTACTGCGGGGGAGCCGGACATCAAGCCCATACCTGTCCAGTAAAAGGCCAAGCCCGGTAGTACGCATGAGGCTACTATCGGGTGGGATCTCTGCCGAGAAGACCTCATCACCACCATCATCTACGCTCCTTCCGTTAAGACTGCGGTGGTCAGCACAGACACACCACTGTCAGGCACTACTGGACTCTGGGGCAAAAGGTAACTTCATGGACTGTCATCTCGCACACAAGCTCCACATTCCCCTCAAACCCCTCCCGCACCACATCACGGTCCATGCCCTCACTGGACAGCAACTCCCCACTATCTCTCACAGTACTGAGGACATCAGACTCATCACCTCTGGCAACCACTCAGAAACCATCACTTTTCACATCCTTGACTCTCCCCTGGCACCCATTGTCCTCGGGCACCCTTGGCTCCTTCTCCATAACCCCAAAATAGACTGGTCCTCTAATTCAATTTTTTCTTGGTCTCGAAAGTGTCATGAGTCTTGTTTAGTGTCTGCTTGTCCGTCTGTGTCTGTGTTACAGGAGGAGGCGGTGGATTTATCTAACGTGCCCGCTGAGTACCTCCACCTGAAGGAAGTGTTCAGTAAGTCTCAAGCTGCTTCTCTTCCTCTGCATCGTCCTTACGACTGTGCCATAGAGTTATTGTCAGGTAAGTCTCCGCCTAAAGGCAAACTTTATTCACTTTCTGTCCCAGAGAGGGAGGCTATGGAGAAATATATTTCTGATTCTCTAGCTTCCAAATTCATCCGCCCTTCCTCTTCTCCTGCGGGGGCGGGGTTCTTTTTTGTGGGAAAGAAGGACGGATCACTGCGACCTTGTATTGATTACAGAGAGCTGAACAACATCACGGTAAAGAATACTTATCCTTTGCCGTTGATGTCTTCAGCCTTCGAGAGGTTGCAGGGAGCATCTATTTTCACAAAACTGGACTTACGCAATGCGTATCATTTGGTTCGGATCAGGTAGGGGGATGAATGGAAGACCGCGTTTAACACCCCCAGAGGGCACTTTGAATATTTGGTCATGCCCTTCGGGCTCTCCAACTCCCCAGGGGTCTTCCAGGCACTCGTCAATGACGTGCTGCGAGATATGATTGATCAGTTCATTTATGTCTACCTGGACGACATATTGATTTTTTCCTCCTCTCTCCAGGAACATGTGCAGCACGTCCGACGAGTGCTTCAGAGGTTGCTAGAGAATGGGCTTTTTGTCAAGGCGGAGAAATGCGAGTTTCATGCACAGTCCATTCCATTTTTGGGGTTTATCGTGTCGACTGAGGGAATACGCATGGATCCCGAGAAGGTTAAGGCTGTGGTAGAATGGCCAAGCCCAGATTCTCGTAAGGCCCTACAGAGGTTTCTGGGGTTCGCTAACTTCTACCGGCGTTTCATTCGCAATTTCAGCCAACTAGCCGCGCCTCTGACCGCCTTGACCTCCGCCAAAACTGCGTTCAGGTGGTCAAACACAGCGGAAGCTGCGTTTGCAAAACTGAAGAGCCGTTTCATTTCAGCTCCCATTCTGATTACCCCTGATCCTACACGTCAGTTCGTGGTGGAGGTCGATGCGTCAGAGGTGTGGGTAGGAGCGGTGTTATCCCAGCGTTCTCCCTCAGACGACAAGGTCCACCCTTGTGCGTATTTTTCTTATCGTTTATCTCCTGCAGAAAGTAATTACGATATTGGTAACAGAGAATTGTTGGCAGTCAAGATGGCATTGGAGGAATGGCGACACTGGTTAGAAGGATCGGGGGTTCCTTTTATAGTATGGACTGACCACAAGAATTTAGAGTACATTAGCACCGCCAAAAGGTTGAACTCCAGGCAGGCTCGATGGGCACTTTTTTTCGGACGTTTTGATTTTACTATTTCGTACCGCCCGGGTTCCAAAAATATCAAACCCGATTCTTTATCTCGTATTTTTGACCATTCCGAACGCCCGTCCACTCCCGAGTGTATTTTTCCTGAGACATTAGTGGTCTCCACTCTCACATGGGAGATCGAATCGAAGGTCAGAAGGGCCTTAGAAGGGGTAATGCCTCCGCCCGGGTGCCCACCGAACCGTTTATTTGTGCCGGAGGGATTAAGGTCCAACGTCATCCAGTGGGGTCATTGCTCTAATGTGGCTTGCCATCCAGGGGTTAACCGTACTAGATTTTTAGTCAAGCAACGATTCTTGTGGCCACTTATGGCTCGCGACATTCACAATTTTGTTTTGGCTTGCTCGGTATGTGCCACTGGTAAGGCTTCCAATCGGCCCCCGGATGGGTTACTCCAACCGCTGCCGGTACCTTCGAGACCCTGGTCCCATATCGCACTAGGTTTTATTACCGCCCTCCCGCCCTCCCAGGGCAACACGGTTGTTTTAACCGTGGTGGACCGGTTCTTGAAGGCCGCCCATTTTATTCCCATTTTATTCAACAATTGTCTATGGTGGAGTACGCCCACAATACCTTACCAGTATCTGCTTCGGGCCTATCTCCTTTTGAGTGTAGTGTAGGGTACCAGCCACCTATTTTTCCCAGTATGGAATCCGAGGTTGCGGTCCCCTCCGTTCACGCCTTCGTCCAGAGGTGCCACCGCACTTGGACCAGAGCCCGCGAGACTCTACTCCAAGTGGGGGCGCGCACCAAGGCCAAAGCCAATCGCCACCGGTCTAGGCCTCCCGTATACGTCGTGGGTCAAAAGGTGTGGCTTTCTACTAAGAACATTCCTCTCCGTTCCGTTTCTAATAAACTGGCTCCCAAATTTATCGGCCCGTTTACTGTCACCAAGATCATTAGTCCGGTGACAGTCCGCCTCAAACTCCCTCCGACGTACAGGAGAATTCACCCCGCCTTTCATGTATCCAAAATCAAGCCCGTATTTCATTCTCCCATTAATCCGCCTACCCCGGTTCCTCCTCCGCCGCGTCTCGTAGATGGGGAGACCACTTATTTGGTTAATCGTATTCTGGACTCTAGAAGGAGGGGACGCGGATTTCAGTACTTGGTGGACTGGGAGGGTTACGGTCCGGAGGAGAGAAGTTGGGTACCTGCTAGGGACATCCTGGATCATTCCCTTATCGAGGATTACAATCGACAGGTAAGAGAGGCTGGGGACGCCCGGAGGCGTCTTTAGGAGGAGGGGTACTGTCACGGTTCGTGAATGCACCGTCTCCAGCTGTAGTCATGTTACGTCATGTTGATTGTTTCCTGTGGGTGTGGCCGCTGATCGTCTGATGCGGCTCGTTCTATCAGACTATATAACGCCCTGTCTTTCGTCTCCTGTTTGTCTGATCGTTGTTTGTAGATCCTGGTGTTTGATGTCGTGTTCGTGTTGTTCCTGCCTTGCTTTGTCGCTGTTCTGTCGGATCCTGTCTTAACGCTCGGAATACACTCACCACCATTGGATTATCACCACTGTCATTGTCGTCAGCGCACTCTACGTCTCAACTCACCAGTCTGTGCTGCCTTCGTGGTTCCTGCGTCACTCTCCGGCCTTCCATCATCATTATACTATCAATAAACTTCCTTGTACTTGCATTTGTCTCCTGTCCTCCATAACTACCGTCACACGCCCAATCTAATTTTATATGCAAGACACCAAACTAGAGACAAAGAGTTGTAAAACTTCCCTCCAAAAGGTACAGGTAGGCCTGTTTCCCTTTCACCGCAATTCTCAAAAATCTTAGAGAAGGTTTTCAATTCTACACTTGATAGCTTTATTGAAGGAAATAAATTACTCTCAGATAATCAGTTTGGTTTTAGGAATAATTGTTCAACTTTGCATGCACTCTTTGATATAATTGAGGAAGTAACTAATGCTGTACACAACAAGGAATATGTAATAGGGTTATTTATTGACCTAAGTAAAGCATTCTACACATTAAAGGTACAGGTTGTAGGACCTGCCACTAGAGGGCGCACTACCAAAACAATAACAATCGCGTGGTTTGATGACGCTAAGAAGGTGCGTTGAATGATGGGATTTGTTGTCTTCTACACAACCGCTGACGGCCATCAATCAGACGGAAAGATAAATCATGGATTTAACGGATCAAGTAAAGTTTTATAAATATTGTGTTTGATGTCATAATTTTCAAATGCGGGTTCATCGATGTGCATGAGTAGATTGCATACAAAGTCAATACAAAGACGCGATCAGACAATGGATCCGACGCGCTGCCCCGCGTTTGTTGGTCGTTATAATAGCATACGTTTTCTATAAAGATACGAATCAAAACAACTCACCTGTCGAGTAAAACACAAGCGAGATCAACATGTCTTTCTAGTTGAAGTTTGTCGCGAAGCTCTCTCCATCTAGAAAATGCTACACCGATATTGATCCTCACTCTTTCTCTCCTCTTGTCCCAAACTCTTCTTGGGTGGTTTGGTTGACCCGTATGTTTATGTTTACATGAGCTGTCCTTGTCGACAGAACCAGCAGCAGACGGTAAACAGTAATTATGTTCCATAAATAAGTAACACAATCCACCATAAAACGTGCAAGAAGAAGTAAATAAGGAACTGCTTGAAGCAAGCTAGTGGTTTGCTATACGCTAGACACTACTTCCGAATTTGTCCACGACACTGTTGTCATGTGGTTTCTATGTCAGTAAAGGCTGTAACAAAGGGTAACTGACGTCATTGACAGGTGACTGCACTGCCCCGTGTCACTGTTTAGAAGGGGAATTTTCAAATGAGTTACAAGTAGTTTAAAACATTAGAGATATTGTTAGTAATCAGCTGGACAAAATATATAACACCAGCCTAGTGGTTTTTGGATATTTTACTGCAAATATCTTACAAATTGTACCTTTAAATTATGATATTTTAATTAATAAGATAGAACAGTATGGGATTAGAGGGGTAGCACTACAGTGGGTTACTAGTTACCTAAAAAATTGTGAAATGTGAAAAAAACAATGTGTGATAATAGGAAATTATCAGTCAAGTTATCAAGAAATTGTGTGTGGTTTCCCCACAAGGTTCCATTCTGTGCCCAAAATTGTTTAACACGTATATAAAATATATTTGTAAAACATCTGAAATATTGAGATTCATTTTGTTTGCAGACATAAATATTTCTGCACTGTGTCAAATTGTTACTTTGGAACTCAAACGTGTTAATAAGTTCAACAATAAATTCAAACAAAATAAATTATCACTAAATCTGAGTAAAAGCAAAATGATGATATTTGGCAACGTTAGTTTCAATGTTCAGGAACCAATTCAGATAGAGGGTGTTGTTATAGAGCGGGTGCATGAAATTAAATTCCTTGGAGTTATTATAGATGATAGAATTACTTGGAACTTTCATATTAAATATTTAATCACTAAATATCAATAAATATTTCAGTAATTGCAAAAGTAAAGCATATTTTAACATCAAAGCTTGCATATTTTATACTGTTCTTTGAGCTTGCCCCATTTACATTATTGTTCTGTGGTATGGGGTAGTACTTATAAAACCTATAGTAAAGCTGCAAAAATAATTATCCAATTAATTCATAAAGTTGGGTTTTTGGATCACACAAACTCATTATTTTTCAAATCTAAGATCATGAAGTTTTATGACATTGTTGAGTTCCAATAAATACAAATGCTATATAAAGCAAGACACAAACTGTTACCAAGTCAAATACAAAGAAGGTTCCATGAACTGGTTGTTATGAATTATGAATTATGTGATGAATTCAACTTTAGGAAGCAGAAACACAGTACAACTTTGAAAAGTTTTAGCCCTACAGTTACTGGGGTACAATTGTGGAATAATTTGGAGATGGAGATGAAACTATGTCCAAATATCAACCTGTTCAAATATAAATATATATTTTTTTTAAAGTATAAAGAAGAAATGATTTGTCACTAGGGTTATTTCTAACATGAAGTTATTGTAAGTGTATATAATCCATTATTATTATTTATTTATTTTTATATTGTTTTTTTTGTTTGTTTCCTTGTGTTGTTGTTCCTTGTGTTGTAGTACAAAGCAACACTATGTTCCTTTGTACTATTGTGAAATCAGATTTTTTTATTGTATTCATCTTGGGGGTGGGCACTTATAAGCTCTTTTGCTTCGGCCCACTTCTTTTGAGCAGAATGGTTACTGCACAAATAAATAAAAATAATAAAGGTACCATTCCTCATTGGCTCACTCCAATCCTGAGGGTGTTTTATCATCCCTCTATATAGATCACTGATAACCAGATCAGGCGGTTCTTCTAGATTCAGGAATTTCAGGAAGATGCTGAGATAAGAGCCTTCAAAACCTCCCTAAGCTTGTGCAGGCTTCGCCCTTGACCATTCACTCATCAAGATCCTCTGATTCAAACTGGTCTCATCAATTCACTTCAGCAGAGACCAACTGGAGGAGAGACTCACAAATATCAAACTTAGTCTTATTAACTGATACATTAAGTATCATATGCATCTTTTACAAAGGTGTGTTTGAACTAAGAAACTGATGTGTCCTTCAGACTGTAGATCTGCTGAATATCAAATTGTACCATAGCTTCACGTCTTTATTTCTTTTCTTTTTACTGCTTAAGTTTTAACTTTTTTTCCTATGCCAACTGCATGCATGTGTGTGTGTGTGAGTGTGTGTGTGAGTGTGTGTGTGTGTGTGTTAGACTAGTTTAAGTGTTTATGTAGTTAATAATATCTTATTTGTATCACACTTGAGGTTGTTCATTGTTTGCTCACAACTGAACTCCCTAATCTTGCAGATATTAGCTACATGCTCTGTGCAGTATTGTACAGTAAGAAAGTTTTTTGCTTAACCAGGAAATTAATGTTCTTAGAATTGATAGACAGTTGACACTGAGAGGTCAAGTAAAAACTTACAGCGGATCTAAATATTAAAATGACTCATAACTAGTTATGATTGATTATTCATATTTTCCCTTTGAGCTGATTCGTAACACAGCAAACAGAGAGATTCGGTCTGTCTGTGGTGGCTCTTGTAGCGATTCAAGAGGTTTCATGTTTTCTGACACCTTTAAAAAAAAAAAGAGAGAGAGAACAACAACCACAAAACACGCTGAGCATCTCAGAACAAAATCTTCAGATGCTCTCCAGCTTTCTGGACTTTTGATGTACCAGCAACAACCTGAACATTTCAGAAACTTTACAACATCATCTGTTACTGTAAAATTAATGCATGTAATGCAATGCATGCAACCTCATTTACATGAACACAATCCACATGGTTGAAACACTTATTTTCAATGTCCTTCTGCAGTGAGTTGAAGTTCCCTTTGACATAAAAACTTGAAATATTTCTGTAAAAACACTTCCTTTCTGCATAAATACTGGCCACACAAACAGATGAGGAACACAACACAGTCCTCTACAGAGAGAGAAACTAGTGTTAGTTTACTGAAACTGAAGCTGTCTGAATGTGGAAATGAAAATGTAGAAAGGGTAAAACTCTGAAAAAATGCAGAGAAGAAGAAACAACATGGATGATGTCTAAGAATATGTGGACATCGTACGAGGTAAAGTCAGAACAGATATCACAGATTCAACGTCACGAGAATACAATCATATAGCCGGATAAAGATTCAATAATGGACTCAGAAGACCGAATAGAAAGGATTGTTGATATCTACGTCAGTGCAGAGGCTGTAAGAGACATGAAACATAAGAAAGAGACAGAAGACTTCAACACAGAAGAACCCCGAACACCTCGACACACAGAAGACTTCAACACAGAAGAACCCCGAACACCTCGACACACAGAAGACTTCAACACAGAAGAACCCCAAACACCTCGACACACAGAAGACTTCAACACAGAAGAACCCCGAACACCTCGACACACAGAAGACTTCAACACAGAAGAACCCCAAACACCTCGACACACAGGTAACTGAGATTAAAAGGACATTTTCTGATTATTCTCTCTCTTCCAGGTCCTCCAGTATGATCTGACATGCTCCATTTGTTGATGGTGGTTAATGGTTTATTTTTGTCCTGAAAGTGACTGATCGTTTTGCTAGAGAAGACACTTATTTGTCAACCAGGGTCATGTGGATTAGTTTAAAGCTTCCTAAATATGGATTTTTGACCTTTAGAAAAGGTTTATTTTGAGACTTGTTCACGTTTTCCTCCAAAACCAAAAATGTATCATCGGCTGAAAAAAGTCAAATACAGTGAAACTCGGATGAGTAAATAATCAGGAAACCATTTTTGAGTGAACTGTTCCTCTGCATTTACTCACAAAACACAAAAACCACACTAATAAACGTCTGACAAGCGTTAAAGTTAGTCTACAGTTCACATGTTTCAGAAGATGTGAGTCGTATGATATGAGGAAGTGAATATCTATCATATCTATCCTCTTCAGGAAGTGACGGTGTGACGATCTCCAGAGCAGCTGGTGTGTGTTTGGGGCTGATGTGTGTTCTTCTGATGACTGCAGTCATAGTGTTGTGTGTCACCTTCATTCAAGAGAGACAACAGCTGAAGACTAAGATCACCAACCTCACTCAAGAGAGAGACCAGCTACTAACCAACAATATGAGCCTCACTCAAGAGAGAGTCCAGCTGAAGACTAAGATCACCAACCTACTAACCAACAGTATGAGCCTCACAGAAGAGAGAGACCAGTTAAAATCAGAAAGAAATGATCTTCAGAAGAAGTTTGCGGGTTAGTTTCTTCAGTCTAACTGGTTACTTGATCTAAAGCAGACTTTAAAGTGCACTGTCCTGGATCTGTTGTGTAGCTAATGCTTGAAATTGACCTTTCTTTAGCTCTTTATGTTTATAATAATTATTGATAATTTAGGGATGTCAGTTGAGTATAAATAATAATTTAAGACATCTTAAATTGGCTTTATAAGTCAATATTCATTTAATTGAGCATAACCATTTCATCACAGTTTTTCTGGATTGCTAACACAATTCATGAAACAAAATTCACCATTTTCTCACAACTATAAACACAATCTCAAAACTACACAGCAACTTGAACAAACTTCCAGGTTAAAATCAAATATTTAAGTCAAAAATATTATCTTTGTGATAATCAGTCGTTGGCCTCAGATGAGACACAAACCTGTCAAATACACAGAGTACTTCAGTGTCTAGAGAGCACTAATGAGATCAGTTTAAAACACTGTGACAGAAACCTTCCTTTGAGAAACAGGTTTCCTTCTGAAAGTCATTGTCTGTTACAGTATACAACATACACAGAGCTTACAGATACAGTGAAATTAAGAGATAAGCTGTAAAGAGATCTTGCAGTAGATTAAAAGCACTCACAACTATAATAAAATATACACTACTAGTACAAGTAATATAAATAACCTTTTTATTTGAGTTTAGATAAAAATTTAGTTCAAGTATCCCTAGTAAATTAAAAAAATAATTAAAAAATAATTAAAAGTATATTTATTTCATATTAAGAATAGTTATCTATTGATATATTTACTGATATATCGCTCTAGACTTACCTATAAAACATTTATATTTCAGCTTTATTTGTAGTGCTACTTGTGCACAATGCACATCTCTCAATATTAATCCTACAGTGTGTTTAAATCTCACTGTTGAAGAGGATTGTATGATTTTTGAATAATATGTAATGTCTTTAAATGCAAGATATTTCAAGTGTACCTGAAGTATAATTGCTATAGTCCCACTTTAACACAATCAAATAAACTTCAGTGTATCTTTAGTTACATTTCAGCACTACTTCTGCACAATTTAAATGAATAAAGTACAAAGCTAGTTGTTCCAGTTTTGCAGACTTTAAGTTTACCAGTTTAATATACCAAAAGTACAATTGCAATGTATTTTTATTAAGTACATAAATATGTAAATATAATTTATTGCTGTAAACAAAGCCGATTTCATTACTTCTATTATTAGTCATTCAAAGCTTAATCTCATGGCCCTAACAGAGACCTGGATCAAACCAGAGGACTCTGCTACACCTGCAGCACTCTCCAATAATTTCTCATTTTCCCACTCTCCCCGTTTGACTGGAAGAGGTGGAGGTACTGGTCTGCTCATTTCTAATGATTGGAAATTTAATCATTTACCATCTTTGGGTATCAACAGCTCCTTTGAACCTCATTCAGTTAGTGTTACCATTTCTGAGGATGGTACTCCCTAGTTATGCTTGGAGATTTCAACATCCATCTAGATAAACATCTGTTTGCTGATTTCCACACTCTGCTTGCCTCTTTTGATCTCAACCGAGTGTCAACTACTGCTACTCACAAATCAGGCAACCAACTGGACCTTATTTATACACGAAACTGCTCTACTGATCATGTTCTGGTTACTCGACTGCACACGTCGGATCACTTCCTCCTCACTCTTAACCTCAACATGATCCCTGACACATCACTTACCCCTCCACGTCATCTTTCAATGTAACCTACGCACACTTTCACCCTCTCGGCTATCTGCAATGGTTTCATCTTCACTTCCTTCCCCTAAACTGTTTGCATATTTGGATGCTAAAAGTGCTACTGATACTTTCTGCTCCACTCTTACATCTTGTTTAGACACTGTTTGCCCCTTATCTTCCAGGCCAGCCCGTAACACCCCTTCTGCCCCTTGGTTATCTGATGTTCGACGCGAACACCGTTCTAAGCTTAGAGCTTCTGAAAGGGTGTGGCGCAAGTCCAAAAATACTACTGATCTTATTGTGTATCAGGCACTCCTATCTTCTTTCTCTGCTAATGTCTCCTCTGCTAAAATGACATACTACCATAACAAAATTAACACTTCATCTAGCTCTCGCATGCTTTTTAAAACATTTTCCTCATTTCGTTGTCCTCCTCCTCCCCCTCCTGCTTCATCTCTAATAGCTGACGACTTTGCAACATTTTTCATTAATAAAATTAAACCCATTAGTGCACAATTTTCCACACTACAATCATCCAAGCTCATATGACCATCAAACTTACAATCATTTACATCCTTCTCTTCACTCTCTGAGGCAGAAGTCTCCAAACTCATCCTTTCTAAGCACCCTACAACTTGCCCACTTGATCCTATTCCATCTCATCTCTTTCAAGCCATTTCTCCAGAAGTTGTACCTGCACTCACTCACATCAACACATCCCTCCACACTGGTGTTTTTCCCTCATCATTTAGACAGGCACATATAACGCCACTACTTAAGAAACCCAACCTCAACCCATCTCTTTTAGAGAACTACAGACCAGTTTCCCTTCTTCCTTTCATTGCAAAAACACTTGAACGAGCTGTGTTCAACCAAGTCTCGACATTTCTCACACAACAACCTCCTTGACAACAACCAATCTGGCTTCAGAAGTGGACATTCAGCTGAGACAGTCTTGCTCTCAGTTGTTGAAGCCCTAAGACTGGCAAGAGCAGAATCCAAATCTTCAGTACTTTTCCTGCTTTATCTGTCCGCTGCTTTTGACATGGTTAACCACCAGATCCTCCTATCAACCCTACTGGCAAAAGGCATCTCAGGATCCGCACTCCAGTGGTTTGAGTCTTACCTATCAGATAGGACCTTCAAAGTATCTTGGAGAGGTGAGGTGTCCAAGTCTCAACATCTAACTACTGGGGTGCCTCAGGGCTCAGTTCTTGGACCACTTATCTTCTCTGTCTACATGGCATCATTAGGTTCTGTCATTCAGAAACATGTCTTTTCATACCACTGCTATGCTGATGACACTCAACTCTACCTCTCATTCCATCCTGATGATCCGACGGTAGCTATTCGCATCTCAGCTTGTCTAACTGACATTTCTTCCTGGATGATGGACCATCACCTTCAACTCAACCTTGCCAAGACAGAACTGCTTGTGATTCCAGCAAACCCATCGTTTCATCACAATTTCACTATCAAGTTAGGCACATCAACCATAACTCCTTCAAAAACAGCTAGAAGCCTTGGAGTTATGATTGATGATCAGCTGACTTTCTCAGACCACATTTCTAAAACTGTCCGATCCTGCAGATTTGCTTTATTCAACATCAAGAAGATCAGGCCCTTTCTTTGGGATCATGCTGCACAACTCCTTGTTCAAGCTCTTGTTCTGTCCAGGCTGGACTATTGCAATGCCCTCTTGGCAGGTCTTCCAGCCAATTCTATCAAAACTTTACAATTAATTCAGAACGCGGCAGCAAGATTAATTTTTAATGAGCCAAAAAGAATACACGTCACACCTCTGTTTATCAATTTGCACTGGCTTCCAATCGCTGCTCGCTTAAAATTCAAGTCATTGATGTTTGTCTACAAAACTACCACTGGCTCTGCACCCATTTACCTAAATTCGTTACTTCAGACTTATGTGCCTCTAGAAGCTTGCGTTCTGCAAGTGAACGTCACTTGATTGTCCCAAAGAAGCACAAAGTCACTTTTACGGACTTTTAAATAAAATGTTCCCTCCTGGTGGAATGAACTCCCCAACTCAATCCTGGCAGCTGAGTCCTTAGCCATCTTCAAGAATCGGCTTAAAACACATCTTTATTTGACCCTCTAACTAAAAAAATCTAACTTCCTTTCTAATCTTTTTGTATTCTATTTTATCTTCATTTATTATGCAATTGTATATGTGTGTGTGTGTGTGTATGTGCAAAGACCTCTAACTAGCTTGCTCTATTCTTTTTCTTTTTATTTTTTTATTATTATTTAAAATCCCATGCTACGTGTACTGTGTTAACCTAACTGAGACTTGTTATAGCACTTATATATCATTGCTCTTTTTGTTGTTTTTGATTGCTTCCACTGTCTTCATCTGTAAGTCGCTTTGGATAAAAGCGTCTGCTTAATGAATAAATGTAAATGTAATGTAAATATATTTGTAGTATACTTATCATGAAATAAATGTATTTCAAATGCATTTTAGTGTATTATATTTCACTAGGGATGGCTTATCTGTGTTTATAGATGGATGGAAGTGTCATCAATCCAGTCTTTATTTATTTTCCACTGAGACGAAGAACTGGAATGAGAGCAGAAGATACTGTAGAGAGAGAGAAGCAGATCTGATCACCATCAACAACAGAGAGGAACAAGTGTGTGTGTGTGTGTGTGTGTGTGAGAGAGAGAGAGAGAGAGAGAGAGAGAGAGTGTGTGTGTGTGTGTGTGTGTGTGTGTGTGTGAGTGAGTGATCGTGGTGTTAAGTTTTTAAATTAAAGAGAATGTGCTGAAATCAGTCTTTGCTTATGTTATAAATCATGTTATTGTTTTACTTCTCAGGATTTTGTGAAGAATATTTGTGGTTCTGAACATTTCTGGATTGGTTTGACTGATATTGAAGAGGAGGGCAGATGGAAATGGGTTGATGGCAGCAACATCAACATCACCTCTGGGTGAGAAATGACTGAAATGAACTGATTATTATTTAATAAATGATTGTCTCAGTCAGTATCATATCACACAGAAAGCAGCTCTGATCTAACTCTGATCTGTTGATGCAGGTTCTGGGCGCGTGGAGAACCAAACGACTATCAGGGAAACGAAGACTGTGCTAACACTCATTCATCAGGATGGTTTGATACTAAATGTGATAATAGTGTTAAATGGATCTGTGAGAAGAGTATCCTTAAATAAATGATACATTATATTAAAAATGTACATATATGCATCATGAACGTATAAACATGTCAGTAATTTTACCTGTTTATTTTTTTGAATGGCACATTAATTAGGTTATTCTGTAAAAACAAATAAAAAATAAATAGAAAAAACATTGTAATATTACAATGTACATATAAAACTTTTAAAATCATTTTGTTTTGAATTTTTAGATCTGAACTAAAATCTGAATGTGAAAAACAACAGCGATGTTTCTACAGACTGAAATAAAATCAGTAATACTCTGATATAATAGAAATATTCAGAAAAACAGCATTGATCCAATATTGTTAACCAAAATGATCATGATTTTAGGAGTATTACTCAGTACATCAGTAAAGTTTGATTTGAAATGTGACTCTTGCAGCTTTTTTGTAATTACAGTATGACAATAAACATGATTTACTTGTTTTCAAAAACTGGTTTATTTCCTGAACCACGTGAAGATGAATATAAATGGAAAGTTGCATAAACAGCTTCTAATGTTTGACTGAGAATATGAACAATAGTCTGACTGTAGAAATCAGGATATGATCTAACAAATAATCTTCTTTATAAACACTTTCTAGCATCAGTATGATCGGTACATCACCAAATATAAGGAGAGTCATTCGATACACTTGTGTACTTTTTGTATTAATTGTGTCTTAGTTGTCGTTTGACCTCAGTCTGTTTAGTTACTCATTCTGTTCACCTGTTATTTAGTTAATTATCTCATTAGTTTCAGTGTTTTTATGACCTTCAGGTTTTGTGTAGTGTGTGTTAAGGGGAAGGGAGGATTTTATGAAGGTATTTTTGAGTCAAAAAGATGGTGCAAATGTATATTTTACATACCACAATAATCAAGCTGCGTATAAAACTATTTTAAATGTACAACATGGAGCTTTACACTTTTTTACAATATAGCATTTATTTGAATTACTGAGAGAGACTTTTAGTAATTAAAGTTTGTGTGATAGAGATAAATCTATATCTGTCAGGTATGACTCGGGACACAGATGTAAAGGTGAATTCAGAACTGTGTTTATTAGAATAAGGTTTCAGGTGCTCAGTGTTTTCAGTTCCTCAGTGCACGGTGAAGCTTCAATCTTCTAGTGCAGGCTTGTATGTAATTCACATGGAGCGGGAATCACACAGGTGAGTTTGACAGGAACACAGATGTCAAAGCCACAGTCAAAGATTGCTCATTAAAGTTCTCTTCCTTCTTATTAGCCAGAGACAGAACCAGCTCGGGGTAATCACAGGAGACTACAGCTACCGTCGAATCACTTGATGTTGCACGGAGATCCACGGTCCTGGGAACAGCAGAACAAGAACACAGGTTAGTGTAACACTGAGGTGAGTATACGTTACGTCTGGCTTGCAGGAGCTTGTAGACAACTTTGAGGAGTTTGTCCTGTTGGAGGCTTGACGGGGAACTGAGGTGCGGGTGAGTGCTTTTATAGTGCCCTTGATTGGTTCTGTGATGCGTGGTAGGTGTGGCTGGTTAGTAATCAGGTGACTGAGCGCTGATGATTGATGGGGACCGGTCTTACCAGATCCATGACAATATCTGTTTTAATGAAAATAGCACATTAATATAGAACCATGAATGAATTTTAACTCCTAGTAGTTATAGACCCATTTCAAATCTTACATTTTTAAGTAAAATACTAGAGAAAATAGTTTTTAATCAGTTGAGTACATTCTTGAATGCAAATTCGAAACGAGATGTTTCAGTCTGGGTTTAGAAAATATCATAGTACAGAGACTGCTCTTATTAAAGTAGTAAATGATATAAACATAAACCTTGACAGAAATTGGCCTTCAGTTCTGGTGCTTCTTGACTTGAGTGCAGTGTTTGATACAATAGATCACCAGATTCTTTTAAATAGATTAAGTGACATAGTTGGTCTATCTGGAACAGTTTTAAATTGGTTTTTATCATATCTTAGTGAAAGAACATTTGTCGTATCCATTAATAATACCATGTCTTAATATTATAAAGTACCATGTGGGGTTCCTCAGGGATCAGTTTTAGGACCACTACTTTTTAATCTATATATGTTACCTCTTGGTCAACTCATCAGGAGGCATGGTTTCTCTTTTCACAGTTATGCAGATGACACACAGTTGTATGTAGCTGTGTCTCCAGATAACCCTGTAAAAATTGATTCACTAGTAAATTGCTTTAAAGACAAATGATTGGATGTCACAGAACTTCTTACAACTTAACCAAGATAAAACAGAAGTTTTGCTTATTGGATCAAAAACGCAGAGAGAGAAATTGATCCCTAAACTAAATGTACTCCGATTAAACCTGTAACGCTGAGTCAGAGACGTTATGATCCATAAGCAGCTTTATTTCAATAATCCACAGAGTAAACAGAAACAGGTCGATCAGGGACGTTAGATACCACGTAGACAGATCACAATCATAAACCTTGACAGAGCGTAGAATCAGGGCTGGCGGCTGGCAGGTAGAGGCGAGAGAACAAGGCAGAGGTCGATAAGGCAGGCGGCAGAGAATCACAGTCCAATAAGCAGTCCAGGTCATACACGGAAGATCCAACAGTGGGAAAACGCTCGGTAATGTCTGCATGGGCAAAACAAGACTTCGCATTTGAGAGAACAGGGAGAGTTCCTTAAATAGGGGATGAAGATGAGCGACACCTGTGCAGGTAATCAGCCCCAGGTACGGGGTGTATGGGAAATGGAGTTTTGAAGGAGGTTAATACTCGGGTGATGGTTCCCTCTGGTGGTGACCGGAGGGAGCCACAGAGGCTGTGTTTGTGACAAAACCCAAGCCAAGTGGTAAAAAACTTAGGAGTTGTCTTTGATTTTGATTTTAATTTTAAAGCTCATGTACGCAATATTACTAAAACAGCATTTTATCATCTAAAGAACATTGCTAAAGTAAGATCATTTCTCTCTCTGAGCAATACAGAAAAATTAATGGATGCATTTATTACTAGCAGACTTGACTATTGTAATGCCCTTCTTACAGGTCTACCAAAGAATACAATTAACCAGTTACAATTAATCCAAAACACTGCTGCTCGAACATTGACAAAAGTAAAAAAAAGAGATCATATTACACCAGTATTAAAGTCATTACACTGGTTACCTATTAGATTTCGAATTGATTTTAAAAATCTTTTATTAGTTTATAAGGCATTGCACGGACTTGCTCCAGACTATCTTTCAAATATGATTACAGTATATGAACCGAGAAGGACTCTAAGATCTTCAGATTATTTTCTTTTAAATGTATCTTATAGTAGAACTAAAAAATTTGGTAATGCTGCTTTTAGCCGTTATGCTCCTCACCTCTGGAACAATCTTCCAGAGAACATAAGATGTGCTGAAAACATTAATAGCTTTAAATCTAAATTAAAAACATATCTTTTTAGTCAGGCCTTCCTATAAAATCTTATGAAATCTTTTTATAGTGTGCTTTGCTTTGTTGTAATGATGTATTTTTATTTATTTCTATTCATATTTTGATTTTTTTTAAATTCAATTTAATCTTAATGGGTCTATCTATTTTACTTTTTAATTATTCTTTTAATTTTACTAATTGCTGTTTCTATTGTTTCCTTGTCAAGCACTTTGAATTGCATTAACTTGTTTAGAAAAGTGCTATATAATTAAAATTTGCTTGCTTGCTTGCATGACTAAAACTGACTGGAACTACCAATAAGAATCAAGTATTCAGACGGATCATGGTAAAACAGCACATAACAAATTTAATAACCATGTGATGAAGTTTCCTAAACATATAATTTGTTTTAGGTCACTTCCCTGAACCAGCAGTATTGGCTTTTGGAGAAGCTGTCAAAGGACTCTCTCCTCAACCTCTGATTTCCTGCGTCCTACTGATCTATCAGAGCTGGTTTTGGGGGACTCCAGATTTGGTCCTGTGCCTCGGGGTTCAGTGCTCTCCTACCAGTGCCCTCCTGTTGTGACCAAAAACTACATCAAACATCCATATGCTCCTGTGTTCCCTAAACTCCCTATTAGCGAGCTTGCACCAGTTCTTCCATTTGGAGAGCTTAAGTGTCACACAAGAGTTGGCATTTATAATAGAGGAGCGGACTCGGGAGCTAGCAGGTTTTATGAGGTTTCTCATGTGCGAGGGGAGACATCTGGCCAGGCACTGGCAAGGCAGATACTCAGGGGTGTAAAGCAAACATTACTCTCAACTGTTCAATGTGAATGTCTCACCTTGTGGTTTTGTTGTGCACCCAGATGCGTCCTACCTTGGTGCCAGTCCTGATGCCAAAGTTTATGACCCTAATGCAGATCCCTAATTCGGGCTTGCTGAAGTGAAATGCCCAGATGTTCCTACAGTTTCTGAGGTTGGGCATATTAAAATTGTGAATGGACAGGCAACCCTGAAGAAAATCTCATAAATATCACTGGCAGGTAAGGTCAGCTGGCTGTAACTGGACTCAGTTGGTGTGACTTCATCACTGACGCTGCAGAGGACATGACAGTTCAAAGAGTGTGGAGGGACAATCTCATGATAGCTCAGATGAGACAAAATCTGGATCTTTATTACTCTGGTGCTTACACAGATGAATATCTTAAGGGGGTATCTAACAGTAGTGTACAGTGCAAATAGGCCTAATCCTGTAAAAAAAAAAAAGGATAGTCTGGAATTTTTTTTTAATAATTTTTGTTTATGATGTAATTGTTCTGATGATTTTACATTTGTATAAATGTATGTTTTAACACTGAGATATGATTTTCAATAAATGTTTATGAAACTACAATAGTTACTTTATTTCAACAATGCACAGCTGATACTAACCGTCTATCAAACTATACGATGTGAAAAAATATAATACATTGGTCAGTACAGTCAGAAATAACATGAAGACAAAAAGACACATTAACTGCAAAAGAAAGAAGAATCTGTTGTGCTTTCCATTCAGAAACCCATTAGTCTCGAGCGACACTATTCTCCAGAACTGTCTGCAATCTACCTGGAGTGCAAGGTTTGAGTGTCAGGTTCCCAAAGATTAGGTTTGGTAAAGAATCCTAAAAAATGAACCTCATTTAATAAGAATCACATGATTCTTTTTAAGTCCGGGTAATTTTATAGAATTCTTTATCCAAACAAAGTCTTCTTCACCTGTTTTTTCTGACTGTGCTGACCCGATGAGTATTTTTTCTGTTAAATGCAAATTCAAGCAGTAAACATAAATGCACAGCAATGTAGAGGTCTTCACGGGTCCAAAAATTCTGCCCGAACCCGACAGAGACCCGTAATGTACTACACCGAACCGACCCGGACCCGTCTAATATTTCAAAAGCTGGACCCGGACCCGTGTAGATCCGAGAAATGTCTACCCGGACCCGTATATTATTTGAAATCTAGACCCGAACCCGCCGGGATGACACAGACCCGACTGGACCCGACGTTCGCATATTCCACCTTAAATTGCTATTACAAGTCAATAAACCTGTTGCGAAGAATACAGCTTTTTGTCTTACCTAATTTAAAGAGCTGTGGTCTCTCTTCCTTGTACCTGACTGCCTGTGATGCATTACAATCCTCCGTCAAGAAAGTTATTCATGTTATTATTCCTCTCGTTATTCCAAGTCCAAGCTGAATCCACTCATTATTTCAGCTTCAAAAGTCCACTTGATGTCACGATGACGGATGACAAATGCAGCTGTGCACATGTACATTCTGACTCGAGTTAATTTGCATAATAACTTACACTGTTTGCCTTTTGAACTATAATAACGATTGCTTGTGCAATGCCATGGCCGCTAACGTTATTTATTTACTATCATCTGATCTCTGTCTGTGCTCTCTGCTCTGCATCGAGTCTGAATCTGAACCACTAAAACTTTAAGATTAAACGGTTCATTTATAATATTATAAAAATGGGAGAAAATGTAAAACGCGGTTTGGCAGTTGAAGTGTCCCTCACTGGTTGCCATAGAAACATGACTGCACATGCGTGCTAGCTTTATCAACCTAAAATGCCTTAACGCAATTTGAGCGTAATAGAAAACATTCATGTGACAGTTCACCTCAGATTGTGTTGCTGATTTGAAATATATTAAATATGAGTGTGTCAAGTCTGCAAGCATTAATACCGTGCGTGCACTTGTATATTAACTCTGAGTGTGCGAGCAAGAGAGAGAGAGAGAGATCACTTTTTTTGGCTCACTCTTTTCTTTTCCTAATTTTACAAGTTGCAAGTTACAAAAAACACAAGCAGTCTTTGATCACGGCCGGATGTTCTTCGAGTCAGATGACTCCGATCGGCGATCGCACGGGTATTACACACAATGTTAAACAGACCCGGGACCCGAGGTAATAGATTTGTACCCGGCTGATGATTTAAAATATAGACCCGAACCCGTACGGGTCCCGGGTCGGGTCCGGGGTCGACGGGTCTCGGGTGCACTGTGAAGACCTCTACAGCAATGTGAAGGGGTTGACATGACACACACACACACACACACACAGAGAGAGAGAGAGAGAGAGAGAGAGAGATTTCTGCAAATTTATGTTACATTATTTACTAAAGCAGACAATTCAAAAGATATCAGACAACAACAAACTCTAACCTTTGACAAAAATATTGATTTGTTTTATATCTTTAAAATGATTAAATACATGTTCACAAAATATATATCAAAGTTATGAGAAGTTGAAACATGAAGAAAAATTGACCTGAAACTGATCTGAAATGAATGCGTCCCTGTGGATCTATGCTGGATATATGTGCTCATTGCACTTTATTTCTTCAGCTATATCTCATACAGTTTTTTCTCTAAGCTGCAGATGGCAGTATTCTCTAACACATGGGCCAATATCCAGAAACCTTTTATATTTCTTTTTTTTTTTTCATTAAAAATGAAGTGAGAGAGAGATTAATACAACAGTATAATTAATGCCAAGGGTCTTCACAATAGTGAATAAATAAATTTGCAGTAACTACTAATGTGTTTTAACCCTCTGACCCTCTTCGTTTAGGAGTTACACTTACCTTCTTCACAGTCAAAAGTGACCAAAGCCTTGAAAATGTTACTTTCTTTTCTTCAGGAAAACCAGTGTAATATAATTGTGTTCAATAATATTTGTTGATTATTTGTTATGATATTTAGGGAATTTTATGATACTATGCAATATTTTTACAATTTTAATTAGCTACTTTCTCCATTTGAATTATATATTTTTTTATCTCTTTATTTATTTACTATTTTTAAATAAATGCAATATTTCACATTAAAATAGAGTGAAAGCATTTAAAATCATTTTTTTTATATGAGAATTGGGAAATCTGGAGACATTAAAAAGTAAAAACTTGTGTAATGTTGCGTAACCTCTTGTATTAACACCCTATATAGATAGATATATACAGACACTTTTGGATTCCCAGTGTTTTAGACCTCATCTCTTCATTTTTTTAGGTTGTGCATTTAGATCTGTATCTAGACATCCTAAAAGATTACTTTTTGTCAAGGTTTAGATATTTTCGGTAAGATAAGTATCAGGTTTTACATTATGATCACAGTCAAACATTAAAATCTTGATAGAAAGGAAACACATAGAAAGCATTTTTGTTACTCAGTATTTGATAATTAAAAAAATCTAACAAAATAAGGAATGAAAAGTGATAATCCAAAACACTATACAAACATTTTGTAATTTATTAATATTTTAATAAATGTACTAAACAATAAATGTTAATGTTGCAGTCTTACCGGTTCATTTCTGTGTGTGTGTGTGTGTGTGTGAGAGAGAGAGAGAGAGCTCCTTTTGTATGTTTTTCCATTTATTGATTGGTGTCTATTTTGCACTCCTGATATTCTGGAGAGTCACCCCTTGATTGCTGCACACTTTTTTCCTGACCAGTGGCTGATTTGTAGTTTGTACCACCAAAAGATTCACTGAGTTTTCACATCTTTTCGTATTTTCCATTCATTTCCCATGTCTGTCATTTTTCAAGGTAAGTGTGACTATTTCTTTGGACTCTTTAACATATCTAAATCATGTCCATTATTTTTTGTGTGTTCATATTGCTAATGTGACAAAAGTCACCAAGTGTCATCTCTTTCCGACGAAGCTACGTTTTTTTAAATTTCAAAATATAAAATTATTCGGTCAAAAATGACCGAAGAGGGCCAGAGGGTGGTTCCGGGTTCTTATCCACCCTCATATAGGTTTGTTTCCCCTCATTAAAACTAAAGTGGTGTTCATTGGTGATTGTATGTCAAGAGCAAGGACACATTTGTATGCGTAGATAGAATAAATCTTTATTGTCCACCGGGGTGGAAATTTTTCTTTGGCTCGTCGCAAAGTACAGGACAGATAAACATACAAACAATGTCTCAAGCATAATGAAGAAATATTCCTTAATGACTCAAAATAAAAAATAAAATAAAGAAAGATACAAAGCAAAATATCATATTAAGAATAATATACCTAGATACATAAAAACAGCAGCTTATTTATTTATTGTTGGTTTGTTTGTTTTTTATAAGTACTTTTAGCCAGAGACACCCTGAAGCGCATCTCAAACTCGCTAGAGACGGGGTGAGTACTATCTACAGTGATTTTCCTTGCTTTCTTCCTCGTTCTGTCAATGTATATTTGGGACAGTGTTTTTTGTGGTTTTCCTACTATTTTACTAGCCATTGACACTCTCCTGTTGAGCTTTTTCTTAAACTTACAGTTTAAATGGTCAAACCAAGCAGAGAGATGTAAAGTTAAAACACTATCAGTGTGTGTGATATACACGAGCTCGATAATCTGAGCACTGATCTCCAGACAGTTTCAACAGACAGACAGAGTCGCTGTGAGCATTTCTTAAAGATCAATTCTGTATTATCAGTAAAACTCAGGTGGTTATCAAGAACCGTAGATATTTAAAAGTTTCCACAGTTTCAGCTTCTTGACTATTAAGTAAAACTGGCTCTGTTATTATGTCTTGTTTTTTGTAAAAAAGTAGCTCGTTTGTCTTTGCCACATTCATTTCTAGCTGTGTATCTTTGCACCATACTTCAAGAACCTTTACCTGTGCAAGATAAGAGGCTTCATCCGAGGGGTAAATAGATATAAAGATATTACACAAATATACAAGCAAGGAGAAGAACATTAAACTGCAAGAGAACATGTTAGTTGTAATTGATTACAAATGTATTTCACACTTCATATGAATTCATTTTCACACTAACTGTAAATGTTATTTCCTAGGGGGAGAATGTCCAGAGCTTCACCTTGAGGACATACTGATTTGTGCTTCTGGACTTTCAGAGACTCCTCCTCTTGGATTTCCAGTTAACCCTAGAGTGGAAAGGTTGATCTTTTCATTGAATATTAAACAAGAGTGAACAAAGGGTATTCAAAAGATAGTATTTTATTTTGGAATGTATTTTTAATATTAATGAAAGCAACTCATGTAAATATTATAATACATTTCCTTATGTAAAAATAAAATAAAAAATTGACCACTTATATTAATACTATATATATTAATGTGATATATATATATATATATATATATATATATATATATATATATATATATATATATATATATAATCATAATAATTATTATTATTATTATAATTAATTATTATTTTAACTTAAGAAGTCACAATTTATTTTTAATTAATAAATAAAATTAATTTATAATTAGTTTTTCAGTATTTTTGATCAAATGAATTCAACCTTCATGAGCAGAACACTTCTTTCGAAATATTAAAAACCTGTCTGTTTTTATGTATATTTATTTATATTTTGAGTTTTCACAAGTACCTTTTTTTCTCTGTATTTTATTTTCCACAGAATGGTATCTAGGGTTGCCACCTTCAATACAGAAAAATAAGGGACGTCTGTGGGGGGGAGGTGGTTGGGACACACCTTGGGGCCACGATGACCACAGGTCCGATGACGTGCCAGTGGTGGTAAATCACAACTTAAAACATGTTTTCATTAAAATATGAATTGCTAATGAACTTTAGTAATTGTATAAGGAGGCGTGAACACAGATTTTGGATACAATATTTGTCATTGTTTGCAGACAGTAACACCATCCAAACAGTGAAACCACATAATAAACAACCAATCTACAAACATTTCTATATTCATGTAAAACACACAATTATTTATTATTATTATTGGTAAGTTAATCTACTTTATATAGTCTATTGTTAATTCTACAGTAGCCTATTGATTAATGCAATCATTAAATTAGTTGTTTATTTGCTTCACTTAGGCACTATATTTTTATTATTAAATAATAATAATTTAAATAGTTTGGATAATACCACTGCTTTTTAAATTGACTTTAAATTTGCTAAATATTAATTTACCACAAATGTTTTAAGTTTCAAATCTAATTGCGAAATTAAACTGAAAGGCTAGCCTGCTACAGAATAATAATAGAAAAACAATTCATTACACAGAAAGTAATTTATTAACAAGGCCAAACAGCTAATTGGCAATAGTAATAAAAAAATAAAAATAAAAAATAGGCCTAGCCTACTAATGACAAAGTGAATCACAATCACTCACCGTGTTTTAAATTTTAGAACCAAATTAAAATACAGGGACAAACCATAGAACAAAAAAAAGAACACAGAACAATCAAGTGCAGTGAACATAGACTACATGCACTAGGGTGAGTAGCAATATAAAAAAATACAATCACCATAACAATATAATGAATTTTACTATAAATGTGCATATTAACTAGCCATATATATATATATTTTTTT
The DNA here is from genome assembly GCF_023724105.1 of Carassius gibelio. Classification (NCBI taxonomy): domain Eukaryota; kingdom Metazoa; phylum Chordata; class Actinopteri; order Cypriniformes; family Cyprinidae; genus Carassius; species Carassius gibelio. Next base: position 5,307,306 of record NC_068374.1, on the reverse strand, counting down.
TTTTACATCAGTTACTCGACTCAATTAGCCTACTGCCGTCCTGAACACGCCACGCTACCTTCAGCACCGCCACCAACGACCTCACCAGCCACGCTACCTTCAGCCCCAGTGACAGGAACGACCTCACCAGCCACGCTACCTTCAGCACCGCCACCAACGACCTCACCATCCACGCTACCTTCAGCCCCAGTGACAGGAACGACCTCACCAGCCACGCTACCTTCAGCACCGCCACCAACGACCTCACCAGCCACGCTACCTTCAGCCCCAGTGACAGGAGCGACCTCACCAGCCACGCTACCTTCAGCCCCAGTGACAGGAGCGACCTCACCAGCCACGCTACCTTCAGCACCACCACCAGCGACCTCACCAGCCACGCCACCTTCAGCCCCAGTGACAGGAGCACCCTCACCAGCCACGCTACCTTCAGCCCCAGTGACAGGAGCGACCTCACCAGCCACGCTACCTTCAGCACCAGTGACAGGAGCGACCTCACCAGCCACGCTACCTTCAGCACCAGTGACAGGAGCGACCTCACCAGCCACGCTACCTTCAGCCCCAGTGACAGGAGCGACCTCACCAGCCACGCTACCTTCAGCCCCAGGGACAGGAGCGACCTCACCAGCCACGCTACCTTCAGCCCCAGGGACAGGAGCGACCTCACCAGCCACGCTACCTTCAGCCCCAGGGACAGGAGCGACCTCACCAGCCACGCTACCTTCAGCCCCAGGGACAGGAGCACCCTCACCAGCCACGCTACCTTCACCACCGCCACCAACGACCTCACCAGCCACGCTACCTTCAGCCCCAGGGACAGGAGCACCCTCACCAGCCACGCTACCTTCAGCACCGCCACCAGCGACCTCACCATCCACGCTACCTACAGCCCCAGGGACAGGAGCACCCTCACCAGCCACGCTACCTTCAGCCCCAGTGACAGGAGCACCCTCACTAGCCACGCTACCTTCAGCCCCAGTGACAGGAGGAACCTCACCAGCCACGCTACCTTCAGCCCCAGGGACAGGAGCAACCTCACCAGCCACGCTACCTTCAGCCCCAGGGACAGGAGCACCCTATCCAGCCACGCTACCTTCAGCACCGCCACCAACGACCTCACCAGCCACGCTACCTTCAGCACCGCTACATTCAGCACCGCCACCAGCGACCTCACCAGCCACGCTACCTTCAGCCACGCAACCTTGAGCCCCAGTGACAGGAGCACCCTCACCAGCCACGCTACCTTCAGCACCGCCACCAGCGACCTCACCACCTTCAGCACCAGCGTCAGCAACACCCTCAACAACCACGCCACCTTCACCATCAATTTCAATCAACACAAGATCATCTTCCCAATCTTCATTCTGCTGAGCTTTAGTCGGGTGGATTATGCAAGTCACCAGTGAGACGTCGTTGATGGTCATTTCGAACTCGGAACGATTAAGGAAATGTTCTTCAATGGACTCCAGATCGTTGGGTGAATGCTTTATGCCGTATTTGTCAAAGTAAGCAGTTAGGCATAAATCTGACAGAGTCAGCGAGTTATCTCCATGATGTGTTGTAAGAACAAGAATTCTGCCGTAGGTTGACTTGTAGAAAGATGATCTTTGCATTAGTTTGCAAGATTCACATCTCTGTGTAATGGATTTTGGAATAAAATTATTCTGCGGGCTGTGGCACTTTGGACAGCGATGTCGGGCTATAATTTGAATACCGGAGATCGTCGTCTCTATCAGGTACGTCCAGTGGTGGGATTTCTTTAATTTTGCTGGATGGAGTTGTTGTTAAACTAATTTCTCCACTTTGCTCTCTTGTAGACAGATTTGACAATGAATATGATTTCGATGTTTGAATTTCAGAAATAAGGCTGTCCCAGAGCGTGAGCTTCATTTCTCCGGTCCCGTCGCTGACCCATATCTCCTTCAGTTCACACTCCTCTTTCTTGACCAGCACGATTTTGCTAACCGCTGCACGGGACATCACTTTTGCTTCCAGCTCACCTACCTGCAAGTACATAAAAACAAGATATAGCATAGGCTACTTACATTTTGTCTGGGCCCCATAGCTTTAACATCGGCTACACTCAGCCTTGTACTGCTTGGAGGTGCGCTGTTGGAGAACGCTCACAACATCAAGACATGTGGCTCTATTACAGATCACATTGAATCCATTAGTATCGGAGTAGCCTGCAGAAATACAACAAAAGACAGAGATAGTTTTTCCATCGAGAAGCTCACAACTCTATGAAACTCCCTCCTTCCGCTCTGAATCACAGCGGTAAAATACTTATTTTTCTTTTTTGAGTTTTTCGCTGGAGAAACGTTGTGTAGATACCCTTCTACGTCCCAATCCTCCTCTCTACGTTTCGCAGGGCTGGCCATAGTTATCTCAGGTAACTATTGCCTACTCTCTCCGCGTTCGATCGACAATGGTGCAGATACTCAGCCAGCAAAGTATAATATGACCTGATGTTATTGGTTAGTTACTTTGAACCTACATGATATCAAAGCGATGTTTTATTTGACATTAACATGAAAGCCCCACACAAGTTCTCTCGTGGGCCTACCTATAACATCTGTGAATGTTGAAAAAAAGTCATTGAACTTAGACTCTCATTGCTGAACATGCAGACTTGTTATGTCTGATTCTAGTCGCTTTGATGTTAGATATTAAATCGTTGATTTAAAGCCTAGCCTATATATCAGAGCTATAATTTGTCAAACTATGGAATTATGGAAGTGTTGAACTAAATTTAAGTGACAGAACAAATATGCCCTACTTAAATGTTGAAATATTAATACAGCCTATCACAAAGTGATTATCTGCGAAAAACTGATTGCCGTCCGTGCACTGTCAAAAATTTTGCCGTTAAATAACAGTAATTTTCTGGCAGCAGGGGTGCCAGTAAAGTACTGTTAATTTACAGCTCTTAACCATTAATTTACCACTCTTATTTTTTAACAGTATTTTACCGTAAATTCTACCATGGAAATTAACTCCACTCCCACTGCTTCAAACAGTTCGAGTTTTTAAACTAGCATTCCTACGATGTTAGTACTATGAACTTATTTCATTTGAGTCCACTGAGAAGGAATATTTCTTACACTTAATGTGCAGTAATAAAGTAACTAAATACATGACTTTTACTCAAATCACTGCAGCTCATTGTCAGCTGTATTACACATGTATGTGCTGAAGTACTTAACACAGAGATCACCACTGTATCAGCGACTCCACATTTACTGCCTTTATATAAAGCAGCAGAAAATCAGAATTTGTGGCTCATCATTGACAGAAGCACCGGCTCTACTCTACAGCACAATGGTGAACAACAAAACTACATTAAACTAAACGATCTCTCTTGTGCAAACACACATTAATACAGTCAAGTTCAGTATTTACTCTCATTATCAGTGTATGACTTTGCCTAATTTTTTTTCTATGGATGTTCACAAATATTTTAGTTAAATTAACTTATTTTTCATTTGGTAAATCTGACGTTTACATTTTACAGTATATTACTGTTTTTCCCTTGACTTGACGGCAAAAAACTGTAGAAAAACACTTTTTTTTTGCTGGCAACCATTAATTTACGGCAAGAAACAGTAGAAAAACAGTTATTTACTGGCAGCAGGGGTGCCAGTAAATAACTGTTTTTCTACAGTTTGTTTCCTGTAAATTAATTACAGTTTATTACTGTTAAATTATGTTTCATTCTGTTTTTTCTTCATCTTAAATCTTTAACCCTTTAAACCCCACAAGAAAATCCTCAGTTTTAAATGAACACTTATAATGTGTGCACACTACAGAGTGTTAGAGTAACACTGAATCAGTGAAGTTAATGAGATAATTCGGTGATTAATTGATGATTGAGCATTAGTGATAAACACCTGCAGAATCACAAGAACTACAAATGACGTCAGCCACAGCCTTAGATGAAATCAACTGAATAAAAGAATACATCAAATCTCTCAAGATCTGATTAAACAACTACTAAAACAGCTTCACCAGATTCACATTACTAACCAGACTGACTTTATTTCTGTCAGATGTCTACAGAAGAACTTATGGAGAGTTAAATAGGTTTAGGTGTTTTTTTCACTACCATGATGGAGATCAGTGTTTACTTTAGTTGGGCTCTTGAACGTGACTTTTCAACAACTAAGGGTTTTTTTTTTTCATGCTGTAACAATGCGCCTTTGGAACCTGTTATAGCAAAACAAAAGTACACAGAAGAAAAAAAATCTGATATTGTTGTTTATAGATTGACAAGAACAAATACTATTATTTCTGATCTAATCCCGTATCTCTTCTCTTATTGAATATTGATACTACAGCATGAGAAGGAACACTGCTGAGCCATAAGTTATGAAAGACTGTTAAGAAAATGTCACTCATAATAAATAAAAAAAAATCTTTGCTGAAATTTAGACAGAAATATCAAGAATCATCGTATGAATCACAACAATGGTGACAATCCACAAAATAAATGAACAGATCAGTTCTGAACATCACAACACATGCTACTAAAACTTAAAACAAATGCAAAATTATAAGCACATAAGAACTCAAGAAAATAAGTGAACAATTCAGGGGCATAATTTATTCATGCCGCAATGCATGCTGGGAATCATGGATGAGTTTTATCCTGTGCTGGTACCCAGCATGCATTGCATCATGAACCTTTAGATTGTCACCATTGTTGAGATTCATATGCTGATTGTTGATTGAGTGTTGTGGGGACTGCTGCCCGAAATACTTTTTAACTAAAACTAGTCGTTAAATCCATAAATACTGGTTATCACACTACTTTTCAATCTTACTAAATTGAAGTGTCATTCACTCAAATATTTCAACACCAAATTAATATTTGATTATTATAGCAACACTTTAAGTAAGTCTAGTAGATCATGCCTGTTAGAAACAACCATAATCCCTTGACTATCAAAATTAATACTGCTGTAACAGATGCATCATAAAGATACAAATACAGCAATAAAATAAAGTGTAAAAGTCAATGGTCAGGAGCCCAACTAAAGCAAACACTGATCTCCACAATGGTGACGCTAAACGAAACAGTAACATTATCATCTAAATCTCTTTAATTCTCAATAAGATCTTTTGATCTCTGTTCTCTGATCTGACAGAAATAAAGTCAGTCTGGTTAGTAATGTGTGAAGTTGGTGAAGCTGTTTGTTGATCGTTTAAATCTTCAGTTGATTTCATCTAAGGCTGTGGCTGAAGTCAGTTGTATTTAGAGATGTTCCGATACCCTTTTTCTCTTCCCGATACCGATTCCGATACCTGGGCTCAGGGTATCGGCCGATACCGAGTACTGATCCGATACCTGGGTGTATATCTGTATATACAGCTGTATATACTACTAGCCCTGTGTAAATTGCTAGAATTTTTTTATGGTGTGCTTCAGACAGATCCCTCAATAAAACATGAACAAATACATGGTGAACTACTGTATTTATTACAGTATTTTTATTATCTAACATGAATTTGACAGTATTATTTATTTTCTTATGCAAAAAAGAACTTCAAATGCAGCCAAAAATCTAACACCGCAAACTAAAAAAGGTATTTAAGTTTTACAATATAACTGTATAAAAAAACTGCAACAAATAAGTCTAGGAATATAAAAAAAGATATATTAATCAGATAATCTCTAACAAGTAAAAAACAAGTAAAAAACAAGCAACCATCTAGGCATAATTATTATTATTATAGAGATGTATTATTATTACTGTAGGCTACAACAGTAGCTTTATATATTGTCAATTTACTCATGTAAACCAAACATTTATTTTAATGGGCTGCCATGAAGATCTTTGAGTGTCTGTGTTTATGATATGACAGTATTCTCAAATGAAACGGTAAATTCTCATGAAGTGACGGTTTATGCGTTCGTGTCCTCATGACACACAGCAGAGACTACAAAACAGCGAGCTCTCGCGCATCTGTGCCAGTCACCCACAGAGATGTAGATTTTGCGGGAGTAATATTTAAATAGTATTTTGCAGTTTAATATTCACAGACACTAGTATATATTCGGCTACTGTCTGGAGCCCTGCGTTTTGACTTACACGGAAGCGACTGAACGCAGTTGCCGGTACTGAATATACTCGAGAGTCTGTAACTACCGGTACTACAGAGACATACTGCTAACCACTGATCTATAATATAGTAGCGGCTTCACTGTCTTTTGGCAGTTTAGAATGTGATGAGTGATCCAGTCATATATAGATAAGGGCTGCTAACGCGTTTTCATTTCTTCTTCGCTGCTCTAAACAGGGGTTGCTTGTGGCAACACAGCACAACTTCCTGTGTTTTCAATGCATTTTGAGCAGCGAAGAAGAACCGTGCAGCGGTTAGGCAAAGCTTGCGGTCATAACTAGGTCTTTTTTAAGAAAATGGTATCGGATCGGTATATGGGTTCATGTACTCGCCGATGCCGATGCCAGAATTTGTTGTGGTATCGGAGATATTTCCGATACTAGTATCGGAATCGGAACAACTCTAGTTGTATTTCATGTTTTTTTTTCTTCAGTGATTCTACTCATTAACAGCAGCTGTTGATCATTGTCTGAATTCACTCATTAGTGTTCATTCTCTCTGTCAGGTGGACTATATTAGTAAACTCATGTAGGGAATAGTGAATGAGGGTGTAGGGTGTGATTTGAAACACAGCCGCTGAGTGTCGAATTTGAACGTTGTTAATTTACGATATATAGCAGCAGGCTACTTCTCGAAAACGATGAATATTACCCAGAATGCACTGTTTAAATGAAAAACAGTATTTTACTGTCGAAATTTGGCCGTTCTTTTACAGCGATTTTTAACAGTGTGGGAGAGCGCACAATGTGGTAAAGCTGTATTGGCCCAGTTTTGATAGCTATAGTATTTGCGAGCTATCTATTTTTGTGAGCTTATCTAAAGTTAGGACTATTTATACCTTTTAAAAGCATTCACTGTCACGGTGCGGAAGGGGGTGCAGAGGAAAGAACAGGTCTGGGTCCAAATGCAGGGAAGAAATTACTTTAATAAACAGGAACAAAAAGCCAAACAAGGCAAAAACAAAACATAACCAAATCACAGGGACACGAGCAGAAGCTACCGGAATGCAAAACACGAATGACAAGCAACAATTAACATACCACAGAGAGACAGAGTGGTGCGTGAGACAAGAATATATAGTCTGTGATAATGGGCAACAGCTGTGTGTGTGTGTGTGTGTGTGTGTGTGTGTGTGTGTGTGTGTGTGTGTGCGCGCGTGTGTGTGTGTGTGTGATTGAGTGACCAGGTGTGTGGAGTGAAGGTAGCAGGAGAGAAACACAGGTGGAGCAACTAAAACAATGATGAGCACATGGCACAAAACAGACAACACTCACAGAAGACAATGACTACGTTTACAATCTGTTAAAATTCGGGTTATGGTCGGGATAAGGTCAGTCCTCGGGTTTCTGAAACATTCGGGATAACCCGTTTACATGCGTGAGCAGAGAGAGTTACTCCTGTATACATGGAATGTGTAATCAGTCGCCAATATCCCGATGTAAACGGCGACGCACGGTTAGCGTCTGGACGTAAGACGCAATATGTGTCATTTCCGATTCGTCTTCCTGTATCCAAAGACAACAACAACAGCAGCAGCAGCTGCAGCAGCAGCAGCAGGCAGATAATGAATAGTTTGGGGCAGATGGCGATAGTCTTTGTTTATGCTTTTGCGCTGGTACTCCAAAAGTGTGGTGTTGTGCTGCGTCTCGCCATGTTAACCTCGACTTGTTTACTTCCGCTATACTGCACGCGGGTTTTTTTTATGCGACGTCTCTACTCAAAAGACCAAGAATCCTTGCGAATAGAACATGCGCAGAACACACATTTTGATGGGGATATGCCGAAACGCGTTTACAAGACCAAATATTCGGGTCAGAAAAGGGGTACCCCAGGTATAATATCCTGGTTTTTAAAAACAGATACAATATTATATATATATATATATATATATATATATATATATATATATATTTTTTTTTTTTTTTTACTAGTAGGTGCATGACATTATAATTCATTAATGTAATTATATAAAGTGAAAATAAAGTGAACTGTGACATATTATACCCAAAAATTATCAATACAGTGGACTAATAGTGAAATTGATAAAAAATAAAATAAAATTGGGAGCAACAATTATTCAGACACTTTGACCTGACCACGTTTTGCTTATGTGTTTTTTCCTGAATTGCTAATGCAACCTTTTCACACCAAAAGACTGAACAAAATGAAGCATTGCTTGGTAACTGGTCAACAAAATGTTAATAGTTGTGTAAATGTTGTCACACTAACAGTTGTCTGAAGTTTTGGTTGATTGTAATCCATTACATACCTTTATTTTAAAGTTATCTGAGTTTATCAAGATGAATTTTTTTCTGACAGTTTAACTCTTGTTAATGTGAGAGTTCTTGTCATGTTTTATTACCAAATTATAAACTATAGCAAATAAACTGTGATAATGAGAGAAATTTTGAAAGTGTCTGAATAAATTTTGGCTCGATTGAATATAAAAATGTTACATTGAAGACCATCCATTGCTATTTTACATTTAATTAATAATTTCTGTACCTGGACACCTACAAACTTTAACATTGTGTAAATAGCACAAATAAAATAGAACAAACATACAAATTAAACAATTTCAAACAGTTCACTTTTTTTCTTTTAGATGTCCATGTCCATTTTACACTAAGCAATCAGTAGCGACTGAATTCAGTTGTGAATATTAAATATTTTAACTAGAGTGGTGTTAGGTATGATATCAGTCTGCATTGCTCATGGTGGGGTGGGACCCTTTGTGTTGGCCAGAAGGCTGTATTGACAGCTCTCAGGGATCCATGCTCCACCTGTGAACATAATAGAGGTTTATGACACTGAACTGCATGACCAGCTGGACAAGGTAAGATGTAGATTTGACAGTTATACTGTTTTTGGTCTTTAAGATGTCAAAAGTTGAATCTGTAATGTAATTAACACCTTAAACTCGAGGGCAAAATTGCCTCTTTGTATGAGACAGGGGTAGCTGCAGCCTGGAGCAATGGGTGCGCCGAAAGGTAGGGGTGTGCCAAAAGGTTTCTCATTGGTGAAAGTAGTTTTACTGTGCTGGCCAATCAGCAGTAAACATTTATGTAATTTCCTTAGACAAGGTGGCGGCGATAAGACGTGAGGTAATTATTCATCGTTTATACGTTTATCTATACTTTATATACCACAAATATGTATATTAAGATAAGTTTGTTACAATACGATCATAATTTTTACTTTGCATTATATCTTGCAGCTTTAGTAAATAGTTTATTGTTGTTGACAGACATATGTACAGTGAGACAAAACAATGACCGCATCGACGGCGAATCCTTCAGAGATGATTGTTTATATCTGCGTCCTTTTTGTACAAGAGAGTACAGAATACATCCTGTAAGTATAATAATGATTACCACCTCTGCTATTACAACTGTACTATGATCAATTCACAATCTGAAGACCATTAGACAAAATAAAAAAACTCTAATTTAGAGTTTGTTTCTACCTTTCTGCCAGGTGTCCAACTAATGCAGAGGATATTCAAGCTGCCAACACACTGATGTGAAGAACCCTTTCCAGAGAAATATAGAAAGAAATGACTGTGTAAGTTACAGTGTTTTTAAAACATTGATTTATCTCTATCAACATAATCACACACAATGTTGTAGTAACAAGATGTTGTCTTTATTTGCTGGAAAATGACAATCAGTCAAGTTTTAAGCACATCTGACACATCCGAAGCCTGAAATGTAAAGCAGAACGTGCTCCACTTGCAGGTTATTGAAGCATATGTAAGCACACTGACATATGCATCATTTATTTTTGGACTGTTAATCAATTTTACATTTTCACTTAGTGCAGGTTAATGTAAGGAAGATACTGTACTACAGATATTTAAATCTTTTTAGTATGTACTCCACTTCTTCACAGCCTGACCATCATCTTAATGTTTATGAAGTTCTGTTTTTATTATTTTTTACATCTAAAGCACCTTGTTCAGTAAGTATGTAGATGTTTCTCGAGTGAGTATATTAAAGAAAAAAACTCATCAACTGTAAAATATAGTTCCAAATTTTTTCGGGTAATATTATTCTGTACCTTTTTAGCCTATCTGTAAAAAATGTAAAGCAATAGTTTTAGAAAACAATGTAAGATTTATCAGTGTATACAAGAAGATGAAATGCATGGTATATTGTGAAGCTTATACATTAGCTTCTGATTGTTTCTGCAGTTCTGCAATAGCTACGCTGTCTGAGCCAAAGAGGATGCAACAGAATCTGATGAATCTGAAAAGTGTTTTCTTTTTTTCTCTTTATTATTATTATTGTTGTTGTTGTTCTTTTTATTTATTTATTTTATGAAAGGGGGACCCAGCTACACCTTTCCTACCGTACACCTGATGGATACTGACTGTAAAATGTCATCATAGTTTGAGTGCTCAGTGTGGTGACAGAAGATGAAACAGATGTGTGTCCGTGCACCAGCTTTGATGAAGCTTCATAACAGCCTTCTGGATGTATTCTGCTTTCAACATTGCATATCCACCACACCTGAGAAAGACACCGACTTTCCTTCAGAGGCACACTGTCAACATTAGAAGATGGAGACTTTACTCTGAATGATTAGCCTCTTGTATTAGATCCTCATGCCTTGACTGTTCCATTGTCCAAAGTGCACTCGAAGGACATTCACTCTTTTGAAGTTAACTCAACATGTTGGAGTGGTACATGCACATTAACCAAATAGCTTGCTCTATTCTTTTTCTATTCTATCTGTTTTCTTTTTATTTATTATATTAGTTAAAATCCCATGCTACGTGTACTGTGTTAGGCTAACTGAGACTTGTTATAGCTCTTATATATCATTGCTCTTTTTGTTGTTTTTGATTGCTTCAACTCTGTCCTCATTTGTATATTGTCGATTTGAATAAAAGCGTCTGCTAAATGAATAAATGTAAATGTAAATATTAGTATAACCTGTGGTATAGATGAGTGCCAGTCAACTTTTTTCTGATTCCATTCTTTTAGAAACCATGCACAGGAAGCATATGTACTTTTGTTACTCAGTGAAGAGTCAGTAGTACAGTTGTATTATAATATAATGGAGAAGGGTCTGGCTGCAGACTTGCAGTCTCAGACTCTTGCGCTTCATTTTATTGGATATTTTATTTTACTTATTGGTTACTTGTTTGAATCTTGTTTTCTCTTGTGTAGGTATAGTTGACTGGAAGTCTGTCAGTCCAGATGTGAGGAAGACACACAGAGTGGAGCTGGAGCTCAGCAGATGTGATGGATGTAGATACTGTGGTCTTCACAGCTTTCTATTCAGACAAACAGTTTGCTGGATTCTTATCTATGGACTGCTACTACAGAATGAATGAATGAATGAGTGGTTTATCTATCTATCTATCTATCTATCTATCTATCTATCTATCTATCTTTTTACTTGAATTGGTGACTGAAACTGAAGCTAAATAAAACTTTTAGTGGATAAAGCTGTGTCTGTTTGCTTAATTGGTTAATGTAACTTAAAACAATGTTACTAAACTCTTCTGACTACTTTTTAAATGTATTAGTTTTTAAATTTTTACACATTTTTCTCTATCAGGCAAAACCTAGTTTTCTAGTGTAACACTTTACAATAAAGTTTCATTTGTTGACTGATGTATTAAGTAACATTAACTATTAGCAATACATTTGATACAGTATTTATTAAACTTTGTTAGTTAATAAACATACAGCTGTACGTTGTTTGTTCTTGTTAGTTCACTAATGTTAACAAATACAGCTGACTTTAACTTAAGAACATAAAGTGCGACTAACTGTGTTAAGAGACGTTTGTATTCTCAAAAATAATTGTAATCTGTTTTTGATCATTGATAAACTAAAACCTAAGTTAAACGTGCAGTGGTGATGACGTCAGTAAGATGTTTTGAAGGTACTTTCGAAAGTAATTTAAAATAATATTATTTACATCATTAACGCTGTTTTTACACTGGATGAATTTCAATTGGTTTTATGGGATTGTGTTTAATTTATCGCTTTCTATTAATCTATAGGTCAATAACGATTAAGAGTATGGCTCGCCTTTAGGCGGAACAGACAGTTTTCGCTAAACATTTTGCCACGCCCCCTACCTTTCTTTCCACCAATGAGAAACATTTCGACACGCCCACATTTTGCCACGCCCGTTGCTCCAGGCTGCAGTTACCCCTACTTGCTTTGTATTGTGCTATTTTTTTTAAATGGGTGGGGAGGGGTATGCTCTTGGTCTGTTGAGGAGCTATATGTGACCGAGTGAATAAGGATTCAGGGGTGGGGCGTGTATATTTCACTCTATAAATAGCACAAAGGTTCATAGATGGAGTAACTTTGTGACGCTTTGACCTTCTCCGTCTCTTTGTTAAAATGTACCAAGAGGGACTTCAAAACTTCAGGGCTTCAAACTGTCTCCACACGCTCGGTGCCTTAAGCAAGGTTTCAACCCTCGAAGAACGTCAGGATCTTATCAATGCAGCACTAACATACTATCTGGAGGTAATGATAGAGATGTCTCTCAGACAGTAAGATTACATGTTTGATCACCCATTTTTCTTAATATTAATAAAGGTGTTAAAATAAAAGGTAAGAACAACGTACACTGTAGGGGTCAAGTTTCCATAAATGTGTTACTTGTACACTTGTGTTGCATATGAAATATTGATAGAACTCTACTGATGATTAAGAAATCTTTGATTCTGACAACATATGTACTTATCTGATTAAAAGACTGAAAGAAGGACTGGAGACATTGGGGTGCTAAATGCCATAAAGGAGCACTCTTCCATTATGGAGGAACTCTTTTGTGGTGGTCCACTCACCCTGTCAGCTGCCTCCTCGCTGGACTCTTCACGATACATTACTCCCCGAGAGGAACTGACAAGAGCCTTGGAGGAGGTGGCAGTTAGTCAGTGACTGGATTGGATTATTGAAGTTGAAGGTTAGTCCATGTCATTTTACTTTTACCACATAGTTGTGTTATTGATTTTATTGGCAAGGTATTCTATTAAGCAGAGATGAGCCTGGAGTGTACCGCCAATTTTGGAAAATGTTGTGTTTTCTTACAGTGCCCTTAAAGAAACATGATAGGTCTTACTATGGTAGGTTATTACACCGTCTGTAGGTATGTTATATATCATTTATCACAGGAAACTAGTGAAGACAAATGACTGACAGGACAATTTGAGAGGTTTTGCAGAACATGTCCTCTATATAGGGTTCACATGTTTGATGGTGGGGTGTTTAAGTGGTCACATTGTCCAACATGGGGGACGGAGGTTGCTTTGTATGCATTGGGGATATTTGCATAAACATGATCAAGAGTGTTGTCTCCTCTTCTAGGGCAAAAAAAGAGATCAAATTTGGGAAGTGCTGCTGAGATTGAAATTGAAATCAACAGCAATGCTAAAAGCTCCATCTGGGTACACCATCTACAACTTACTAACAACAGAAGAGATGTTTCAAAGATAGTTAAGCATTAATATCTGGGGTACAGACACTGAAGCAATTATAATAATTCATGGGCAGATAAAACAATCAGCAGTGCAGGAATAGAGTTAAGAAACAGTGTCATCTCATATTATTAACAAAATTCTTCTTCTTAAATCATTCATTAGTCTAGCTCCTTCCGATCTTCTGCGTGTGAACTTCTTTGTGTATGTTTATCGTCAATGGGCGGCAGGTCTTTTTCTGTTATGGCTCCTGTAGAGGTGTAATGAATCACTGATATGAAGCAATGCATCAATCAAATGACAAATGATACAACGTATGGATGCACAGCGCTAAAAATAGATGCCTGTATTCTATATTCTGGGCTCTACACTGCACTTGTGCCTCTACTAATTACTGTGTAAGAAAAAGTGATGAGGACATTGAACATCTTGATGAAGATGTTTATTGCAGCATAGCAGTAACAAAGTTCATGTTGCACCTTGGGTTCAACAGAGTCAGAATGAACCCAGAACATCCTCAGCTCAAACCTTTTATACAGTTACTGTTTACTTCTCTTAATGTAAATGAAGTTTCTCCTGTCATTACAGCCGTGGTCTTTGTGTTAATTAAGCTCTGACACCCCTCTGTCTGAGGTGGTCCTCAGTGTCAAACACCTGTCCCTTTCTACAACTGGTCACCATTTGCTCAGGATGTGATCACCTAGAAACAAAATAACTGCTGACTTTCAGCTTCTCTACAATAACCACACTATTTTGGGAAATGAGCACAATCAAACATATATTGTTGAGTGGAATCTGGGTCGGGGCTAGGGGTGTGCGATATTGTATGCGAGAATATCGTGATCAAAACACCTACAGAGTGCACGTATACATTACGTGAAGCCTAGATTAGTGTGCGTGCTCTTTCACACATTCAGTCTATTCAAATACATATAGAATGATCACAAAATCAAGGGCAGAAAATGTATATATTTATACCACATCATGTAGTTTCAAATAAAGAGTGCCTTTTACTGTTTACAATAGATCAATAAAGAAGTTAAGAGTGTTAAGTGGTGTTTTAGACTCCATGTTTCCTGTTCATGTTGTATTTTGACACAGAAAAATAATCATTTCAAACACAGCACTGTTTTGAGTCTCTGAGAAACATGAAGGTGTTTTGTTCCTGAATGAATGAAGCGTTTAAATGATTCGGTTCAATCACATTGAATCACTAATTAACAGTGACTTACTGCCACCTACTGGCAGTTTTAATTTCACATTTAAAGTATCTTTTTATTTACCAGTGCACCACCACCACATGAGAGAAAAAGAAAGGAAACTTGTCAGCCTTGCTTTATACATTTAATCCTTGTATATTGTTTAAATTCACTACCCTTTCATTATGTTTGGGATGAAAACATCCATTCAATTAAACCGCCGTAAAAATGTATCAAATTTTTATTTAGATTTTTTTTGCATAAATCTATTAAAATCAACCTCAGTCCTGATCAAAAATACCAAATGTTTTGTTTTTTGTTTAATCCAGGATATTAACTCTTTAATTGCCAATTTCATAAATGACATCACTGATTAAAAAAACAGCAGCAACTACTGTTCCTTTTTTTTCACAGTCTTAGGCATGTCAAAAATTGGTAACAACATTGGCTTTGATGCATTTTTAGTTTTTGTGCAGCATTAGATTTAAATTTTTTCACCCTTATTTATTGTTGGTAGCTGTTTTTGCTCCATTGACTTCCATTATAATGACATTTTTTGATTGCGAAGCCATGACACCATGTAATCATGCATTCTTGATTGTTTGTGGTTTTCCCTGTTGAGAACAAGTAAAATGTTTTTTTTTTTTTTTTTACAGTTGATCACTAGGTGGGACCATTAACCCTTTAGATAGGCCTGTGCAAAAAAAGGCTTAGTTTCTGGCTTGTATATGGAGTACAACAGCAAATTATAGTGTGTGTGTGTGTGTGTGTGTGTGTGTGTGTGTGTGTGTGTGTGTGTGACAGAGACCTTTGTGCACTTACCTTGATGTATCTGAAAAAATAAAATAAAAGTCAAAATATGCACCTCAGCTCTCAGAACAACATGGAGTAAACAAAAAAATATATAGTTTATGGACACTTATATAGGATGGCCTGTGTGTGAAATGCTTGTCTTTTTGTTGATGGTAAAGAACATTTAAAACCTTAAAATCCTGTGTAATAAAAAAATTCTGCTTTGCATCAGATTTAATGAACAATTTATGAAGAACCAAAATGCAATACCAATTTCAAATAAGCTGCAGCTCACTGGAGGGGTCAAGCTGTATGATAATTTCAAAAAGTTTGGTACAAGTCAAGCCCTTTCTCGTGTTGTTTGCTGCTCTTTTCACCATCAAATGACCTGCACGATGGCATGCAAGAGTTTGAATCCACATACTTTACTTTTGTTTAGTCTATACTTAACCCCATCATTAAAAGGCAGTAGGTGCATTTAAAAACATTTAAATAAGCTATTTTATTTGGTTCAAGCTTGACCACATTGTGCATCAACCGTAGTAAAGTCGGCTGAAGAAGAGAAAACGGTAAAAATGTGTTCTTATGTGTGTAAAATGTTTTCAGTTTCTTAAACCCTACATGTACTAATTCTATATCCTTTCTTAATTTTTTTCTAGATATGGCAAGTACTTCAACTGCCAGTCCTAACCAGTCAGTTACTGGCTACATTCACAACATCACACCTCTGCGTCATGGGGTTAAACGACAGTACTTCGAAGGAGTCTTACAACAACGCCAGAAAGTCTATAAGCTTGTGGTGTTCAAGGCGGAGCTCCATTCTAAGTTTCTGAAGATTACTTTGAACCTGTACAGGAGAAAGTACTGTCTAGGGAAATTTACAATTGTGATACCATAATGCAGACTTTAAATGACACTGAAGTAAAAAAAAAAAAGAAAGCTTGTTACAACTTCTAGTCTGCAAGCAATATCTTCTAAGGTTTTTTTTTGTTGTCATGTTTTAGATGCCCTGTCCAACTTAATAATGTGGTTGTCCAGCCGTCAAGGAGACAAGATGAAATGGACATACTGTTCACCCACCAATCCAAATGGTGTTGCTTGAGTTCCAGTGACTACCCTTACAACCCCACCATAATGGTCCCCATTCAAGACCAAACAATTAGCCAGTTTCTGCTAATGGATATGGAATACCACAGAGTAACTACTAGTGGTGGTGGGGGGGGGGGTAAAACAGTTTAATCATTCAATCTATTCTAAATCCTTCAAGAAAATGTTGGTAGCTTGGTTAACAAATGCAGGTTTACTATGCCCTTTACACCTCTGCTCATTCCACAGATCCAGGAACTGAATTCATAATTAAATATCAGGTACTAGTAACCGTATTAGACTGTTGACCCAATATCCTGTTTATGCTCCTTCAGGTAACTTTACAAATCATCGTGTTACTCTATCCCTGATCAAGTCTCCTTCTCTAAGAGTTGGTTGACATCTTGTTGCAAAGTTACTGTTACTACAGTAGACTACATAAAGTGGGATATGAAGGTAATGAAACTAGAAATATACCATAAGACACTAATTCGTATTGTTAATGTTCTGCAGGTTAACATCACTGTAAAGATAATCCAGATGGAAAGCAAAGGACATGCATCATGGCATCATGGAGCTTACTGTCTGGGGCGTACAACAAAACCTTCAGCTGGACTCCTGGTTTTACATAACCAATGTTTCGTTACGGATGTTCAGAGGTACAAAATTCCTGTCCACGACAAAAGACGCAAAATTTACACCCACCACATGCACTGACCCCACATTTCCACTACAGCCCAGCACATCTGAACATGTAACTGGAAACATCATTGGCGCCAAAGTCAACATCTACATTTGTCCACTTAAGCACAAGTTAAATCACATGGCACTTTCCTTCACAAGAGTCCTCTGTGACAAATGTGATATATTTTACAGAGGCGACGCCATTACATTACACACACACGCCAGACTTAAAATAACAGCCACGACCTCTGATGACATCAAATCCGTTAACCTAGAGAACCACATTCTCCGATCCACAATCCAAGTTCCAAAAAACGCCACAACCGACACAATGGACTCTCTTTTAGACCTCCCCACTATGAATATGACAATACACAACTACATCACCCACCTGGCATATCCGGAAAAATCACATACAGACACCCCACAACCCAGCAGTCCACCCATGCACTTCTCACCACCTACACAATCTGCAGCTCCAAGTGATGACCGAGCCGAACTTGACCTTTTTATAGTGGAATCTCCAATAGACAGTCAGCCGAAAGTAAACCAGCCAACTTCCCAATCTCCCACTTCCCAAATAAGTAATGTATTGTTAGTTTTAAATTGCAACTTGTTTTTTTTGTTTTTTTGAGGAAATGTGCTTTTGTTTAAATTTCAGTCCAGTGAGCACTTGAAGTAGCTCTTAGTTTTATCCTTCCTGATTTAAATTAACTCTGTAAATATTGAAGATGCAAGATGTTGTATGCATTTCCAGTATTTTTTTTCTGTCTTTGACTATGGGGACATGTTTTTTCTGACTGTTAATAAAGAACCCTTACTTCAATGCTTTGCTCTTGTTTTGCTTTATTAAATTGCTACAAAATTGGTTTTTTTCTAAAATCGTTTTTTCAACGTGTACTAATTGCATAAACACTGCATCTGCAGGCAGTATTATTCATATGGGCTGTCATCGTTGTTTCGCGTGCTGTGTGACCTCGGAACTCGGAGAACATCGATCTAGTACGAGACACGAGTTCACAGGTGGGAAGTCACGGATTTGATTGCCATTCCAGTGGACTTTCAAGGGTTTAAGGTTGGAAAAACACGGTTTACGGGTTGCCTGAAACACTGCATCATACTAGACTGAGGCTACCTTTCCTCGACTTCTCCCCAACATGACGTCATCACAGAGTTGCGTAAAAAAAACGTTAATACCAAAAACTTAAAAAATAGGTCTTTAAGACCATTTTTGAGACATTTTAAAAATGATATACATATCTTGAGTGATTTATGTACCCATTAATCGAAAGTGGTGTTTAACCTGCAACATGGCCTTTAATGTGTGTGTGTGTGTGTGTGTGTGTTTGTTTGTTTTGGAAATCAAATCGTATAGTATAGTTAAAACATAATGTAATGTATATTAATTACCATAATATTAATATAACATCTTACGCTATGCAATTACAATATGACATCTTACATTAAAACATTATAGGCCTGACAAAAGAAGTGGCTAAAATCGACATTAAAATAAAGCCTACTTTTGGATTGTAATCGTCTGAGTAGCCTGTTCTAAGTAATTTTAGTTAGTTAAAATTATAATAAAACAACCATATAAAATGAAAAATAACAGATAAATAAGTACATGTAGGTCTACATCTCAGCACAATCTTCAAAAATTATTAAAAGTGATTAAAATAGGGACAGATGCACACATATGCATTAACGCACATTTACAATTTTTTTCCATCTATCTTCTTCGTTTCCTTCCATCTACATCAAACCGAATAATAACCCATTCAACAGACCTAATATATAAGCCAAGGAACTATACTGTAAGTAAAGGACATAGCGAACGATTACAATGTAGTCTGTGCACATGGCCGCACTTCCGGAAAAATCGTCCGGAAAAAGACCAAAAACCGGTCGATTGCCGATCACGTATTTTAAGTAAAAACCGTCCGATTCCGATTTATGGCCGGTCAACCGGTGCATCCCTAGTAATATATATAGAAGTCATTTTGTGTCAATATTACACATCCCTAAAACAACCTGGGATCATCTTCAAAAAAAGTTATTTATAAAGATAAAACATGGCCAAAGTCAATTTAGGGGGCAAATATTATTCTTTAATGGAAAATGTGCAGTGGAAAGTTATGTAGACGAATGGTTAATGCCTCAGGAGGTTCTCCGCTCTAAAAAGTTTGAGAACCACTGCTCTAATGCATCTGTTTTACAGGGTTTATTGTGTAACAAAATATCAGTAATGAGCAGGGGAGAAAAGATACATATAGCGTGGCTTTTAATTATAAACTAGACGATATACACCAGGACTCTTATTTTGAAATGTGTATTACTATTGGAGGCTGCTCATTTGATTTCAGATTAGGGAGATGAAATACACATCTACAAGAGTCTAATGCCACGTTCCAGTCAACCTGTAACCCGTGTTAATCCAACCTTATACCCGTGAAAGTGCACTGGAACGGCAGTCAAACCCCTGACTTCCCACCTGTGATCTCGTACTAGATCGATGTACTCCGAGTTCTGACGTCACACAGCACGCGAAACAACAATGACAGCCCCTACAGGTAATACTTCCTACGGATGCAGTGTTTATGCAAGTGGTACACATTGAAAAAACTATTTTAGGACAATGTTTGGTGTGACTTGCCTGGAACGGTACAAAGTCGTTAGTATAAATGTGGGATATTCATTGATTGTTTACTGCTCTAAAGCGTTCGTTGCCTGTAGGATGTGCAACAGCTCCACCTTGTGACAATGAAGCACAGCGCTCATCTTAAATACTGGGGCCAAATCAAAGCATCCTCACTCTTCTTGGAGATGGCGGATGACAGAGTACCTCGTGTGTGGATTGTTGGCAGTTCAATTATTCTAAGGCTGCATGCTCACATCGGTGAGCAGGGGCTCAACAGGAGCCTTGGCCTTCGCTGCAGTATTACTTGGCAGGGCAGAGGAGGCAGAAACAGTTGCTTCCAGTTCTGCTGTCTCTCAGGGCCAGAGCTCCAGCTCCAGACATCTTGATTATTCACCTCGGTGGAAACAGCTTGTGTCGGGAGGGCCACAACCGCCTGGATCTCCTTCAGGAAATGAAGACGGACCTGGCTGAAGTCTTCAGGATGCTCCCCAGAACCAGGCTTCTTCTTTCATTCATTCTGCCCCGACTGAATTGGGGAGGACAGACTGCTAGATCTGAATACGGCATCGAACAGAGCCGGCGGTGGCTCAACAGCTTGATTGCAGGCTTCTTGTCAGAGAGACAGATGCACTGCGTTCATCATTCCAGCACTGACCTGTCGCATCTGTCCCGGGACGGAGTCCACCTGAGCCCAGAGGGGAACGAGCGTTTGCTGAGTAACCCAAGAGAAGCACTGCAGGAAGAACTCTGCCCTCAAATGTGCTTTTACTGCAGCAATGGCTCTTTTAAGAGCCACCCATTAATTCAGATTAAGCTCATTTTTCTTCAAGTCTCCTCACGTTACATGTTTTTTTTTCTTCTGCACTGTTTGTCGTAGACTCTTGAATGAGGTGTCAAATCATACGGCTTTTTTAGGAGAGATGAGCTATAAATTTATAAGCAATCGGATGTACGATAATCGTACAGCAAGCAAGAAAATTGGGTAAAAATGTCCCATAGATTTAACACTGACAAAATCAACTGACATCATATCCTTGGATCAGAAAGGCATAGAGGCTTGGGAGTGGCTCTTGGGGCCGTTGAATGCTTGAATCTGATTGGCTGACAAACGTTGTGAGGTGTGCAATTATTTTCTGGGAAACACTTGATGAACGTAGCTCCAGGCAGCTCTCTTGACCGCATTACAGTTCATATCACTTCACATAGTTAACAGTAATAACGGTCACGCAGTTTACACAAAAAGCTGTCAGCGCTACCCGATGACTTTATCAGTTAGCTTTTATAGTGTAGCAACTTAAAGGCTACACATGACATTTCTCACTAGTGAGGTAATAACAGTTTAAAGACACTGCAGCAGAAGAGTGTTTAGACTTCATTAATAACTGCATTAGAATACTATCAACAGCTCAAGCCTCCGTTACGTACCTTAAACTACGTTTTGATACTAGCAAAAGAGGGATTAGATGAGATGTGGAAGAAATAATCCTACTCACAAGAGATTTTAAGTATAAAAAAACAGACAATTTCCTGTGAATATATCTTCTGATCGATGTCTTGTGTGGTAACTTTAGTATTAGTGGAATAATTGACTCCGGATCATTAAAGGTCCCATGATGTGGATTATTTTATTTAAAAAATGTTTTTTATGTTTTTTAATGTTTCCTGAGGTGTGCTCATATTGTTAATAAGATTTTTACATTGAAAATGTAGTAATAGAAGGCATTTTTATATCCTGATTTTAGTCCTCTGTCTTGAATGCTGTTTGAAGGGGCGTGTCTGCTGTGAGACTCTGTTGTGATTGGCTGACATCTTTGCATTCGAAATGCGTATTATATCTGGAACCCTTCTCAAATACTTTTACTACGTTTTATTACGATTACCGCTGTCGAGATTAATGAATCATGGAGGTGTTGATTATAGTATTATTGTTTTGATAATTTCCCATCACATGAAAGGCTGCAGTGATGAGCACTCAGTAGATCGAGTCTGTTTATTGTCTGAATGCAGTGATCTCATCATTGCAACGTGATTTCTCTCACAAAATGTTTTCACCACAACTAACAGCAAACACGATATCGACATGAATACAGTAAGAGCTTCGATGTGCAGCATAACAGCATCATTCATTATAACAGCAGTTTGGTCAAGTGTGCAGATAAACTCACGATGTGTGATTGACAGCTCCGAACAATATAAAGCGAGCATTCTTTGATCGCTCTCTGTAGTTAAATCACAATTTAAATAACAGATTTTGCCAGCAGCCATATCACCCTGGAGCCCAAGACCGGTTTCCCACTGAAGCTAAGCAGGGCTGAGCCTGGTCAGTACCTGGATGGGAGACCTCCTGAGAAAACTAGGAAAACAACATCACACAGACATCATGGGGTGGCTACAGGCTGAGTTCTGCCACTGAAGCACCACTTCACTAAAATCATAACACTAATATTAAAACATATTCATCTTTAATTCTGATGGCTGTACTTCTGGAGTTCCTAATAAACTAACATCTTGTTATAATTAACTGAACTGTCCACTCTTAATTCACAAGTTTTTATAATGTGTATTTTGTGTGCTGAAAAGTGTAAACTGTCCTCTAAGTGGAGGAGATGGGGTGCTGATATCAATGGAGACAGGTAAGTCAGCTGTAATTTATACCCTAGGGTTGATTATCTTAAGTGTGCTCCACCTGTGCTAATTAGGCTGTGCTAATAAGTATCTGACGTGCTCCTCCCAAACCTTGTTATGAAACTTCATTAAGTGAAGATGAGGAGCAACAACTGAAAATGTTGACATAGTTTTGCTGCATAAATATTTTTCCTTCATGCTGTGAAAACTGTATTATAAAACACTGCTCGTATAAAAGAACATTATCACTGAAATCAGCAAGATCACTTTCTATCCAATCTTTAGTAAGGACAGATTTGTTCAGTGTGGATCTGATAAAGGCAAGAAGATTGTGTTTGTTAATAAATTTCTAAAATCTGAGAGCTTAATAGGAGACTTGTTTATTATTATTATATTGTGTTCCTCTACCTCAAATGGTAGAGCATCATGCTATGAAGCGCAAGGTTGGGGGTTTGATTCCCCGGGAACATGATAAAGGTAAAAATTAATATCCTGAATGCACTGTAAGTCGCTTTGGATAAAAGCATCTGCTAAATGCATAAATGTAATAAAATTTTAATTTATTATTAAAGTATTTAGAAAGTATTATATACTGATTTTAATAAAGATAATCTATGGTGAATAACATTTTATTAACAATTAGGAGAAATTATTGAAACCATTTTAATTAAAGATTTCCATTCAGAGGGTTGATGTAATCTTTTAGTCATGGATCTTTAATGAAATCCACTTTAACCATATAAAGCTGAAATGTGATTATATATATATATATATATATATATATATATATATATATATATTCTGAGAAAAATGGATTTAATAAGATGAACATTGAAAGCACTTCACAGTTCCTTACATTTAGATACAAGACTAGATCTAAAGCTCAGCTGTACTAATGGCTTTGGGCTTTTGATCGCTCTGCAGTTTAACTAATTCAGTCCATCCTTTGCCTCAATTATAGTCGAATTCTAATGTAAACAGGGTTTATACAGAGATTCTTAAATTGAATTTACTACCTTTTTACCACCTATTTTACTACCATCACAATATTATTACTACCAACACGGCTTCAAACTTCAACTGTAGCAGTGTTAAGTGTTAAGTAAAGTGATAAGTAAAGACATGAAATATCTTTCCAAAATGAATTAATAACATATTTAATCGTAATTTAATGTGGCAATTATAACTTAATTTCAACACTGGGAGGGAGAGATAGAGAACCAGAGAGCGCGAGAAAGAGAAAGTCAGGAGAGGTTCTGTAGGTGTATGTGAGTGTGCATGTGTGTTAGGGCAAGTGAGTGAGCTACATTCAAGTAAGAGGGAACTCTACCATAGGACTTGGATTAATCAAGATATCACAACAGGCCTTGGTCCATAGGATTTACTCAATGTCAAAGAGTAACAATTACATAAAAATTAGAAGACAGACTGGACCTTTAGAATGAACAGCTACACAAGGTGTAATAATAAAGTTCAATTGTACACTATAATAACAGTATTTCATTAATAAAAAAATAACTTCAACACTGGACACAAGCCAAGCACTCCAACACAGAGAGAGAGTGAGAGAGAGAAAAGAGAGAAAACATCAAACAGAAAACACAAAGCCTCTCTTTGAAACGAATTTCGTTTTGTATTAATTTTATCTTAATTTTAATCCAGGTTTCATTATTTTGTATAATCACAACACGTTCAGACATGAACCGAAACTCAGCGTATAGGTAGCCTAGGCTACTCGCCTCACAGACCTAAACAAATTAGAAATATCCTATATCTATTATCTACAGAAAGCTTGAAATTTCTACTTTTAAACAGAACCATTCAAAATTAAATAAAAGTAGGCTATAGGCTAATCCGTAAGAAATGCATTTTTCTCCGGCGCGTTCACTACTGCGATGATCGCAAGTCAGTGTCAACCTCATCTTTGCAGCTGACACAGAAACACTTGTTTATTAATAAACAATTAAAATGTCATAATATATATATATTTTTTTTACAGTGTTTAGGTGCCGTTTATATAAACGCGTCACCACTGCATGAGAGAGAGAGAGAGAGAGAGAGAGACACACATGCAATGGCTATCCCTCTCTGCCGTGCGCTCGCTACACGGGTTGCATGCGCGCTTTTGATTGCTCGCTCTATATTCGCAGGAGATTTGAATTAATTTCCAGGCATCATAACATTACAAAAGCAAATTGTAATATATTTTTATTACTATTTTGGTATGATGAACATTCACCCGCCTGTGTGGTGGATAGCCTTTTGAGATTAAGCCTGTTTCACACCGGATGCCGAAGCGACGCGGATCGGAAAATCACGCGCGGTCCGGCGCCTGCCTGTTCACACAAGACGCGTATTCTCCGCGGCGGTCTACAAGCGCTTCTGCTCAGACACCCATCCCCTCCCACCCGCCCTGTAGTCCGCCCACTACCGTTGCTCTGTTGTGTGCATGTGCGTAAGTGTGTGTGTTGTTTTTTTTTTTCATTTTTCTAGTCTATTTATACACAAATATGATCGCATTTGTCACTCGCGGTATTTTAATTAGAAAATTGCTTATATTTTGACAACTGACTGGATTGGTTCGTGTTTCTTGGTCCTTCCGGAATTGACGCAGATCGCTCACGGCATGCACAAAAAATAGACCAGATGCCGAAACTGGCGCCAATAAAAACGGGACCGCGGTTTGGACACCCATGATATAGACCTAGTTAGATGGGGCTTCGAAAAACGTTTACTACTTTTTACTACTTTATTTGGCATAATTTAATTTACTACCTTTTACAACCCCGCGGAAACCCTGGTTAAATTCTATCAAGCAAGACTTTTATTTTGGTGTGGTGATGTGACGTCACACTGCTGCACTAGTGTGGTGTGATTGTTCCTGTATATAACGAGAGTGAACATTTGAAAGAGAACACTTCGATTAGATAAGAGAACGAGAGTTATGTCTCTTGAGCACTACAAGCTGCATGAATCGATGCTCGTCGCTTCAGTCAATGATCTGATGAACGGCGCTTCCGGTGAGTTATATAGCGGTGGCCCCGGCTCTTTTGGCGTGCTGAAGCGCCATTGGTCTGTGCACCTACACAAAATTGAACAAATCAGGCTTGAGCAGAAAGAAAAAAAGGAGGATCTTCTGCGCTGCGCTCTGCGTCTGTGATTCAGCTGAAGGTGTCTGCTTTTAATCATATTAGGTGTCGGAATCAATACATCTCGTTTAGAGAATTGTATATGAATGTGAAATTAATCATTACTGACTGTAATTATTGTCACAGACAAATAATTACAGTGTTACAGTTATTTTGTGTGAGTTAATCGCATCCATGCTCGAATGAACATTAACAGTTTATCATAAACACCAGTTCAATCACCGGTGAGTATTGATGGAAAAACAAATCTTTAATCAACTCCAAATCGACTGAATCAATTTTATCTCAGAATGATTCAGTGATCCGAATCTCACTCTGACTGACTCCTTTACAGAACTCAGAAACTGATTGAGATACACATGGAGATCTACTTTTAATTTATTTTACAAGCTGTTAATAATTTTCATTTAAACAGGATAAGTGTCCAAACACAGAAAAACTCCTGAAGCAGCTGAGATACACGACTCACTTTTATAAAGATGGAGTTTATTAAAGAGGAGAGTGAAGACGTGAAGATTGAAGACACATTCAGTTTAGTTTTCATTCTCAAAGCTGACTCTTTCCTGAAACCAGGAAAAATAAAACAAACATCTATGCTGTTTTCAGTTGTTACTTTTGAAATTAAGGATTACCATTTTTGCCCGTTTTATCAGGAAGTTAAAATAATAAATAACTGTTTTGCCGTGACAGATCGCTGTCACCAGGCGGCAAGGAAGTCGACCGGAAGTTGAAGTCAGCTGCGTGCCGCCATCTTGTAGCAGAACTTCACTTGCGTTAGCATTCCCATTGACTCCCATTCATTTTGGCGTCACTTTGACAGCGAATAACTTTACATCTGAGGAGTTTAAAGACTCCATTTGTCCATTATTTATTTCTAAAGATACACGACAATGTATAAAGGGCTCCATTACCTTCTATGTTACATTATGGCCCCGTATAAACAGTTTTTGTAAAAATAGGCTAACGATTGCGTCATAACCAATCGACTCTCTGTCGCATTAGCGTACAGACGGCAAGAGAAGCCCGCAGGTAATTAACTTAATATGGCGCACTGGCGTTACATTTTAAAATACTATACAAAATAATTAATCAGAATACTTACTCCTGCTCACTCACGCCAAAGAACTCCCCGCTCAAGCTCGCCGTCTCTGCAAGATTAACGATGGCAGTTTTCACGCACAGCCACTTAGAAGATTTACATCTGTCAGACAGGTTGCTGACGTCGTCAAGCTTCGTTTGAGTCTGCGCGCCAGAAACGGAAGTGCTAAAAAACGCTAAAAATGGGCTTCACTTGTCTCAATTGAGTTCCAATGGGGTCGCTGTGTCCATTTCTTTTACTGTCTATGGCTGTCGCCTCAGATCAAGCAAAGCACACGTGAACAATCCACTGAGCGCGAGTCCTGCGCACTGTGAGGTGGGAACAGAGGACTCCGCTTGGTCTTAAAGCCTTCCGCAAACATCCACGATAACAAATAACAATGATTTTCATAAAATAAATATGAATTGATGATTTGTTATTATCATTATGGTCTTGTGAAAATATATATACAGATAAAACTATCTGACTATATCCGATTTTTTTGACGACCTGCTTACATCATCTTTAAAAAGTGTCCCGTATCCGATTTTTGCATTTACACTATACACTGCTGAAACTACCAAACGTAGACGTTCTGACCCGGAAAAAGAAGTAAAACAGCACCAAATACAATGGATGCAGATGTAAATAAAATTATACAGTAGGGCTGCACGATATTGGGAAAAAATGACATTGCAATATTTTATTTTTCTACGATCTATATTGCGATATGAAATCTAATCAAATTTTTTCTTACAAACAAAAATGGGGAGAGCAGATTTACATTCTCATTTTAAATGATTATGACACCATCGTGTCAATTGATTAATATGCGCGAGGGAGAGAGAGCAAGACGGTGTTGTTTGAGCGTGTTGTTTGAAGACGGTGAGCGTGCAGCCGGGGCTCGCTCTCTCTCTCTCGCGCGCTCTCTCTCTTGCTGTCTCTCACACGCACTATCTCTCTATCTCTCTCGCGCTCTCTCGCTCGCACTCTCTCTTTCGCTGACCTGTCAAAACTTTTTTGAGTCAAGGGCCGGGGAGCAGCAACAAAAAAAAAATAAAAAAAATCAGCAAAACATTGGTCTCGTATGGCGGAGAAAAAAAGGAGAGCCCTTTATTTCTGTAACAACCCTGCATTTTTGCCCCATCTCTTCGCCCCAAAGACTGAAAAGAAATGAAACCTCGGCATTGCTCCACTGTGTGTATCCTTTGTCCTCCATCACGCCTATAATAAGTCATGTGATCTCAGTTGGCGGTGTCCACCTGAGTTGACGTCACTTTTTTAATGACGTACGGCTCGCATTTACTGGGGAATATCCGATTTGTCTGCTTACATGGCACACACAAATGCACGTATCCGATTCATATTCGATCTATTACCACATATGAATGAGGCCTGAATCCGATCTGAGAACATCGGAATCCATGAGTTTTTTTCCTGCTTACACGTACACCGGTCATATCCGATCTGTGCCACATGAGAGCAAAAAATCAGATTTGGGTCACTTGAACCATGCAGTGTAAATGGGGCCTTCAGGTCCCATGTGCAGAGCGAAATGGGAATGGTCCAGCATTTAGCAATAATTATTATTAACTCTGTTTTTATTCCTGATTTTTTCAAACTACTAACATTTTGCATTTTTGAATTATGCCTTATGTGTGTCCAGAAAATTGAGTATTTTCTTTTTCAGCTGTTTGATCGCGCTGGTGTCTCGTGTACATATTCACTGGAAACAGCAGTCGTTCACCAGACATTCAAGCGCCTTTCCACTGTCTCCGTCGAACGACAAGCGACAGACCGGAAGTCATTCATTTCCAATAGAAAGTAATGCGGGAGCTGCGTGGAGTTCCGATCACATGCATATGCGGAAATTTCGGATCCGATTTGAGCCTCGGATACGTTCAAATATTTGAACTTCTGCGACTAGACCGTATGCGAACGCCCGACCGGATGTGATGTTTCTAATCAAAACTATCGGTGCGAGGTCAGAATGACCAATAATTTGTTAACATTAACATTATACTTTAAACACTATTTCTGTAAAATGGTGGTTTATAATAATTATGGGAGAAATAATTATTTAATAATTAGTAAACCATTATTTACGTTGATTAGCCCCATAAAACCTACTGTTTTTATTTTGGGGGTCACCTGATTTGTGACGATGCATTCATACATTAACTATGTTCATTAAAATTATTAATTTGACCATGGTGAATATGCCAAGGTAACGGTTGCTACATGACCAGTTTGAAAGTTCTGCGCGACTGCCGCTAGAGGGAGAAATGCGACAATCGTTACCGAATGTCATGTGCAGTGTAAAGGGGGCTTCAGCGTTAGCAGTGATTCACTTACTTCACATATTGTTAATTATGATGTGTTTTTCATCGATACTGAAACACGCGTGTACAACAAAGCCTATTTTACCTCACGAATAATACTTAAGCTTCAAATGGGCAACATCACGAATATGGAAACAAATTTCTCCAGAGTGAGAAAATGAGAAAGCCCAACCTTACCTTATGTTTAGCTTTAAATTATTATTTTTTCTGTTTGTTTATAGCTAACCCTATATTATTATATACTGCAATTATATTTAACCATTAGAATTTTATATTTTTAATTCTTGTTTTGTTCTGATATGTTTGTTAAATTTAAAGGATTTGTTGTAAATTGAAGGGAATAAAATATATCCTGTTTGTACATGAAAACATTATTAGGCCAGCCGTTATTATTTCTAAATGTAATAAAATGCTATTTATACATGAATTATATAATAAAAAAAAAACATGCAGTAAACTAAAATAGGTGATTAATACATTAAAATTAAACCTATACACGATTAAGATATCTTTTTTTTCTCTCACAAACTTAATTTATTTTTAGCGTGTTTAAAAATAAATAAATAAAGAAAACATGCAGCAAATTAAAAAAGGATTAATCGGTTAAAATGTGTTACTCTGGGTTAACAGTAATTATAAGTATTACTTCAGAGCAGAGCCTGCATGGGCCTAATCTATAGGTTATTTTTTTGTTTCGTTTTTTTCCATTGCATCTGAAAATGACTTGGTTCATCGCATTCACTTCATGCGCTCTGGCGCAGATCCCCCTCTCACGTTGCTCAGCTGCACTGAAATTTTTTTTTTGAAAATGTTTAATTTACATAAAATTTATTTCGTGCAACCCCTTGACGTAATAAAATTATCTAAATCCATATATATTTTTAAATTGAGTGAACTTATATTTTATAAGTTGAGTTTACTTATATTTTATAAATTGGTTGTACTTATATTTTATACATTGAGTTTATTAATCTCTTTCAGTAATTTCAGATTAATTATATTCATAATTTTAGCTAAACTATTTTGAGTAGAATTTACTAAAATAAATTGTGCAGCAGATCAATTTAATCATTTAATTTCTACATATTAAAATTAATTTTAATCCGATATTTTTTTTAATCTATTGTATCTTTCATTAATATTCAGACAAATAAAGCAAACCCAATATTTTCAAGTCTAACTTTATTTTTCTGATCCAAGAGATATTTTTGCTCTCCCAAACAAGAGTGCCTGTAATATAACTCAGTAGACCTCAATACATAGTACACTACACACAATGACGGTAACAATCAGTGAATAGTGTTTGAGTATAAATGGGTCATTTTGAGTAAAAAATTAACTTCAGGCATCACAAAAATGAATGTCACTAAAACTAACATCAAGAGCAACCATAAAACTGTGTAAATACACCTCGAAAACTGAAAAATTTAACATTTTTAATTATTCATGCCCCAGTGCATGATGGGAAATACACTGAAAAAAATGATTCATTGAATTTACAAAAAAAATTATGGTAAGTGGTTGCAATCAATTTATTTTAGCTATATTTAAATAAACAAATTTTGTATCACCAAAATATAAAATTAACTTTCAGCAAAATTTGTTCAACTTAATATTTTCAAACTGAATTTAATTAATTCACATGGCTTGGATTTAACACATGTGTAATTCGTTTAAAACCAATTAATATTTATTAATTAAAATCAAAAAATAAATTTAAATGGATTAAACTAGCTAAATTGAACTACGCTTAATTTAATTGGGGCCATAATAATTTTTTTCAGTGTGTGGACGATTTAAAATGGTTGATATAAAAGGTTGCCGTCTTTTTACATTTTACCATTTTTAATTTATAAACTCCTTGATATTTTAAAGTTAGTTTAATAGTATTTAAATTCAAGTTTAAAAATAGGTTTTAACTGCTAAATACCAACAACCATTCAGCATGTGAATAAATAAAATGGATACTTTTTAGAACATTTCATTATTCATAAAATGCATAACATTTCTGGTGTTTGGATTTGTACTTCAATATAATGAGCTCCAAGTTTAAGAATAGCCCTAGACTGATTCAGTAAAGTCAAACCGCAGACAGTGAAGCCTCGGAGACCCGCGCGCTGTGAGGCGGGAACAGAGGACTCCGCTTGGTCTCAAAGCCTTCCGCAAACATCCATGATCACAAATAACAATGATCTTCGTAAAATAATGATTCATTATTAATTGATGATTTATTATTATCATTATGGTCTTGTGAAAATAATACTATGGCCTGCGAGAGTAGTGCTGCTGAGTGCAGGCATGTTTCAGCCCAGTAACACACCGTTCCTCAGAGCCAAAACACAGACCGAATTCTGTTCAGCTGGAGGGGGTTGGGTTTTTGGGGTTAGTTATGTGTGGCTTGTGGGGTCGAGATAAAGGTGTATTGCTCTTTCATATGGACAGTGTCTTATGAGGCTTTCAAAGTTGCTGAACCGGTTTATATAGGACTGTTTTTTTGGTTAAGTCTGTCCCCACATAAGATTTTTCTAGTTCTAGTCGTTCATTTTTTATATTCAACTAATCAGAGGTTTATATTAAATTTACATAATCAAATCTTTATATATTCCGCGTTCAAGCACATGCATTAAGTTTACAACAAATTACATGCAGAAGTAGAAAAAAAATAGACATTTTAATGATTTATTAATAAACAAATGTTTTCTTGTCTTCTGCAAGATGAAATTCACAGTGCTGGCTCTCTCCGAAAGAGAAATGCAACATTCACAGATTGTTGAATGTTGATTTTTAATGCACCCTGTCATTGATGCGCATTAATCAATTTTGCACAAATACTTGCATATGAATATTAATTCACATTTTGCATTACAACTAAAATTATTTATTACATGCAATTTTCCAAAATGAAACCAAACAAGATTTGTAATGAAGATAAAATAAATAAGAATAAAAGCTGCACATCTACCATCACACATGCAGTGCAAATCTTGCACATATTTTACACACCTGCATTTAAATGCAGCTGCATTTTTTTTTTCATTAAATAATATGAAAGCAAATAGGGCTGGGTGATAAATCGATTTTATCAATTAACTCGAATTTGTAATTTACATCGGTTTGTTTGAATGAAAATCAGTTTTCTTTTTAACATCCACCGACGCACCACTCAGTTTTCCCGTAGTTCAGAGTGGCTCAACCCTCCACCCCGAGTCTGACAGAGACACACCGCCGAGCAAAGGATGAGCGGAGCGATGTGATTCTGACTGGAGCCTCCATCACGAGTACAATTCATGCCAACAGCCCGAAATATAACTGCATATTCAGCAAGAATTCATGTTAAACATATTACCTATGGCTTGATCAGGTTATAATGACTGCAATAGTCGAGCGGGATGTTAAAGGCTATATGAGTTTGTCTGTTTCTTTTACTGATTATTTTCGGATTAAAGCATGATTTAAACAGATAAAGCACATTCACACGCAATCGCTTTAGCAATAATGCATTCAAACAAATGTAATCTTACAGTGCTACTACATTATCAGTAGGCTATTTGATTATGAAATCTTGAATAAATTAATCGATCTGTTTAGATAAAATAACTGACAAAAATGTACTGTTACTTTCCTCACAAACAAAATTTGCACAGCTGATGGGCTAGTATTAACAAAAAATAAATAATAATAAAAAATAATATATGATAAAAAATAATAATAAAATAAAATAATGGTCTTTCCAGCATTAAGGTAATAACATCACAGTTTTTTATCATCTTGTCTCAGTTATAAGTTTATAACTATATTAAAACTTGTTTTGAAAAATTTCTTTGTCATTTGAACATTGATTTTAAAATCGATTTAAATCATAAATCGGATTTTTTATTTTTTAGGCCATATGCTATCGCCCAGTACTAAAAGCAAGTAAAGAAGGCTCCCTTTAAAATCACTTATGTTGTCAGTTAATGAAGCTCTTTTTTACATATTGTGTATTTTGTTGATTCTAATGAGAGAACTTGAGTTTTATCGTGAGGACGTTTTATTAATTCGTCTTTAGAGTTTCAAAGATTTAATCGTGCTGGTTTAATTTTATTCGTTTCTTGTTTTAGGCTAATTAGGCATAAATAATGGGAACGAAATTATACAATGCTTCATGTTTAAACATGCAACAATTTCTTAATCCGTTTACAAACAAATGTCTTTTTCCCAATAGGTTATGTCAAAATAAAGGGCAGGTAATGAATATCAAAAATGCATGTTGTTTTATTAAAGGAAAAAATATATTTATATTGAAAATATAAATTAAAATATAGGCATAATATATGAAAATATTGACATTTTGCATATCCATGTAGCCAACCCCCCTAAAATAGGCTACCACTTTTAATGCTCCGATGCAAAGTAAACCACAATTTCTTTTGAATAATATAACGCATAATTAATATAGTATAAATAATACTGCACATCTTTTAAATGTGTCAAATCTAAAATATGGTTTAATACCATGTAGATTATAGAAAATATAAGCACAGGTCCAGGCACAGGCTTGACATTTATCCTGCTTGAATTTGTTCTAAGAAATCCACATAACTTCATAAATACCAAACTTTCTGTGGATATTAAATATATTAAATATTTTAACTATAGTGTTTTTCTTTCCTTTTCCCTGACTGAAGCCATCAAATCTAACACGTCAGTGAGGCAAAACTGACGTCTATTTGTGAAAATGTACTTTGATGCGCTTGTTTGATAACTTGTGGTTAAAGCGCCACTCAGCGGTCAAAAGCTGCAAATGCACTTTATACCGCCACGGTACGTGCGGTGGTAAAAAGGGCCTTTTGAATGTCTACTTAGTGTACAGCTAGTCCAAAATGCAGCAGCAAGAGTTCTTACTAGAACCAGGAAGTATGACCATATTAGCCCGGTCCTGTCCACACTGCACTGGCTCCCTATCAAACATTGTATAGATTTTAAAATATTGCTTATTACTTATAAAGCCCTGAATGGTTTAGCACCTCAGTATTTGAATGAGCTCCTTTTACATTATAATCCTCTACGTCCGCTACGTTCTCAAAACTCAGGCAATTTGATAATACCTAGAATATCAAAATCAACTGCGGGCGGCAGATCCTTTTCCTATTTGGCGCCTAAACTCTGGAATAACCTACCTAACATTGTTCGGGAGGCAGACACACTCTTGCAGTTTAAATCTAGATTAAAGACCCATCTCTTTAACCTGGCATACACATAACATACTAATATGGTTTTAATTTTCACATCTGTTAAAGGATTTTCAGGATGCGTTAATTAGGTAAACCGGAACCGGGAACACTTCCCATAACACCCCATGTACTTTCTACATCATTAGAAGAATGGCATCTACGCTAATATTAGTCTGTTTCTCTCTTATTCCGAGGTCATCGTAGCCACAAGATCAAGTCTGTGTCCAGATCAGAGGGTCACTGCAGTCACCCGGATCCAGTACGTATCCAGACCAGATGGTGGATCAGCACCTAGAAAGGACCTCTACTGCCCTGAAAGACAGCGGAGACCAGGACAACTAGAGCCCCAGATACAGATCCCCTGTAAAGACCTTGTCTCAGAGGACCACCAGGACAAGACCACAGGAAACAGATGTTTCTTCTGCACAATCTGACTTTGCTGCAGCCTGGAATTGAACTACTGGTTTTCGTCTGGTCAGAGGAGAACTGGCCCCCAACTGAGCCTGGTTTCTCCCAAGGTTTTTTTCTCCATTCGGTCACCTATGGAGTTTCAGTTCCTTGCCGCTGTCGCCTCTGGCTTGCTTAGTTGGGGTCACTTCATCTACAGTGATATCATTGACTTGATTGCAAATAAATGCACAGACACTATTTAAACTGAACAGAGATGACGTAACTGAAGTCAATGATGAACTGCCTTTAACTATCATTTTGCATTATTGACACACTGTTTTCCTAATGAATGTTGTTCAGTTGCTTTGACGCAATGTATTTTGTTTAAAGCGCTGTATAAATAAAGGTGACTTGACTTCCTTCAGTCGATTATTCACTGACTTGTAGGAGGCTGGACTTTAAAGGAACTGTCAGTCATCTGGGTGTAAAATCTGGTTTGTTTTGTGTGAGCAAATCCTTAGCATATAGCTGACAAAATCAACAGTCATAAAAATATTTTAAATAAAACAATATATACTTGAGGTATGTAATTGTTTCATATAGTCTTAATGATGGCTCTGATCTGGTTCAAGGAATGAAAACTAAAACCGGAAGCAATCTAAATTGACAGGAAAAGAACCAGAAACAGAAACAAAATCTAATTTTAGTTCCAAACAGAATCAAACATTTTAAATGGCCATTAACTGGTTAATGATGTTATTTTATCATTCCATTAAATATTTGAAATTTGCTGTCAACCAATCTCAAATTCCAGTAGTAGCCTAAGGCATATGCAAATGTGATCCTGAAGCCAACAAGTGAAATGTCCACTCAGCTGTGAACTCATCACAAGCCTTTCCTGCCCAACTGAGGACCGCAGCTCTCCTTTGATTATTCCCAACTTTGAGAAGCTCCGCTCGCCGGAGTCACTGGACACCATCATGCACAGATAGATGTGCTAACCAATTCCGACATTTGAAAACATCTGAGAAAGATTCAACAATGCCAAAAGCTCGTACAAGCTCTGCTGATTCGTTCAGTCTCCGGTTTCTGAGTGCGCATGATGCAGCAAAATGTATCGGCTAATTTTGACCGATTAATAATCAGTTAAACGGTTTAAAAAGTAATTTATTTATTTTCAGTAAATTAACAACATATTTAAAAAGGTTTGCTGCATGGTTAAAATAAGTTACGTATATATATATATATATATATATATATATATATAGAGAGAGAGAGAGAGAGAGAGAAAACATATATGCTTTTTAATAAAAACATATACATAATGTAGTCACAAAATGTTTAAAAACATTAGGTTATAATAAACACTAGGCTATTTTTATAATCATTTGTCATCCAAATACATCCTAAATACGGAAACATTTGATTTTGTGAGAGATCCACTGATGGTTTCAGTTTTGTTTTAGCATAAATTAATTAGTTTTGGTTTTTCGTTAATATTTCTATAGCTTCTTATATTTTAAATTCTTGTTCTTTTCTAAATAATGTTAATTGAAATGATTTGTTGTGGAGTGAGGGGAACTAAAATGGCCTAGAGGAGCTTCTCAAATTTCCCAGAAGCTGAACAGTTTTCATTTGCTATATTAACCTCAAAATAATTATTAGAATGAAATTTGGAGTCCAACTTTCGGACGCATATACAGCGTTACTTATTATACAGTAGTCTTAACTATTATTCTATATTCTTTGCACTGTAACGTTTCTGACTAGGGATGTTAAATTCAGTTATTTTTCCTAACCGATGCTCCTTAACCGATTATTAACTGTTTACAGACAAGATTATTTTAAGTAATGATAATTGAAAGTACTAACACTATATAATAAATAACATTTTAGCATCCAGATATGTCGGGAACATGGAAACATTTGGATTTGTGCCGAATGAGGTATCAGCTTCACCTTAGATTACCATATTTTTCGGACTATAAATCGCACCTGAGTATAAGTCGCATCAGTCCAAAAATACGTCATGATGAGGAAAAAAACATATATAATATATAACATAACATATATATAACATATATCGCATTTATTTAGAACCAAGAGAAAACATTACCGTCTACAGCCGTGAGAGGGCGCTCTATGCTGCTCAGTGTAGGATATAGGTGCACTGAGCACAGTGAGCAGCATAGAGCGCCCTCTCGCGGCTGTAGACCGTAATGTTTTCTCTTGGTTCATTTCTCTCAGTTCATGTCAAATTAATTTTGATCGCACCTGACTATAAATTGCAGGACCAGCCAAACTAAGAAAAAAGTGTGACTTATAGTCCAGAAAATACGGTAATCTGGTTTTGGATTAACGTTTTCATAGCCTAAACTTTAGAGGATTTGTTTTGGAGAGAAACTGTTTTTATAATGTTTGTAAACATTTTGCTTTAGACAACAGGCATTTGAGCCTTCATTATTTCGGAAAGTAATAGGGCTTTTAACATGCGATGTGAGCCCCAACTTAACTTTTTCTTTTTTTTTTTACAATGCAGCAAACATTTTTAAATATCTTAAAAATACTTTGATGTCTTTAGAGTGTTGATAGATTTTTTATTTTTTAAGTAGCTTACATTTTGCCAAAATCTAGAGAAGATGATGCTGTATTGCCTGTGACTAAGCGTTAGATCTATTTTTTTATTTTTGTTTTGAGTAAGGAAAACGCTATTCTTATATTATTAGGCCCTATTGTAGCTGTATGTTTTATTCTTCTTCTTCTTCTTCTCCAATGGGGGTCTATGGCAGCCCTATGAAGGGAACATGGGAAAATGATGAAATTTGTAGACATAGCCATTATTAGTAACTTTGGGGTCTCTAGGCCCAACTCTATAGCGCCACCAGCAGTCCAAAAATTCAAAATTCAAACGTTAATAACTCTTGAACCACTAATTCTATGAAAATAAAACTTAGTACATCTATTTTGTCTCTTCATGGAGATTCCATTCCATACCTTACATTATGACTCCGCCCATTACAGTAGCGGCCATTTTGAAAAGTACAGTATTCCGTCTAAACGCTACTCCTTCAAAATTGATCCAATTCTTCTGAAATTTGGCTCAGATGATCTTTGGACTGAGCCGCATAGAAATGACTGAATAGATTTTTGATATTCATCTTTGTTCAAAAATTATTAAATTGTGAACTTAATGAAGTTGACCTAAAATCGGTTGAGATGCTGTATCTCAACCAAACTTTGATGAATTGAAACCAAACTTGATACACTTCATCTACACCATGATTTGAGAGTCCAAGTTGGGAACAGCGCCACCTATGGGTGTTGAGATACCAAAAATGCACTTTTTTGCTTATAACTTCTGAACAATTCATCAGAAAATTATTATCTTGGTGTCTAAGGATTCTTTAGATAATTTCGAATCTGTGGATGTCAATTTTGTCAAGACCACCTGGACCACCCGTCCGCCGTTTTGAATTTTGTCATAAATTGCTATATCTTTTGAACTACTTGACAAATCTTCACAAACATCGGTAGGCATCATCAATACCATGTTGATTCTTACAAAACTCCTTATAACTTTTGAAATCGTTGATAATTTTTTCTTATTTTTATGTCATTTGTTCCTTTGGTTATGCTGAATCTGATGATGTCTCATTCGTCATTTTCCAACATGGCGTCTGTCCGGCATATTGAATTGAATGAAAAACTTTTTTTCGCTACTCCTCCCTGAAATCTTGTTCAGATTTTGAACGGATTTTTGATATTCATTCCCGTTCCCGACATGTACAGCTCCGAAATTGACCGTGCCTGTGATAGTTGATTTATGTAGGTTAGCTTAGCATGCTAATTAGCTAACATGCTAACACGTTTCTATTCACTCTAATTTAGTCTCTTTAGCTATCTGATTAACTTTGAGCAATGTTAGCATTTTTTAGCTTAGCATGCTTATCTGGCTAAAATGCTACTTCAGGCTTTTGAGAGATCATTCTCACACCTTAACCTCTCTTCTGTGGCTTTTCAAATGTGTGTCAACTAATGTGGCGCACTTGACTACGGCACTGGTCCCAAACTCGAGAGGTCGTGGGCTTGAATCCAGGGTGGTTTGTGTTGCTTCTGTTCCAGACACTGGAATTTCTGTGTGTCTTGAATCAGAAATGGTCCTTCTCATCTGATCTTCTAAATTTTGAACTTCTCTTCTTCTGAAATTAGCTGTTTTTTAATGTACCTCACTTTTCTGCTGTACTTGCTCTGCACTACACTTAATGAATATCCTTGTTTAGCATGCAAGTCAGTGCTTGCTCTGTGTTCCTTTTTATATTAAAACAGATCTTCATTATAGTGACTGTGCTGTATGTAAATTCCACTCTCACATTTAAGGGCCTGATGTGGCTCTTTTCATTCTCTTACTGTATTCTTTGGCTGCCTCTGATCTCTGGAACCCTTTACTCCATAGTATATAAAGAAAAAAGGTAAAATAGGCTTTTCAGCACTAGCGTCATCTATATCATATGTAAC
Source organism: Carassius gibelio (assembly GCF_023724105.1). Lineage (NCBI taxonomy): Eukaryota > Metazoa > Chordata > Actinopteri > Cypriniformes > Cyprinidae > Carassius > Carassius gibelio. The sequence goes on along the minus strand of NC_068374.1, from coordinate 5,268,022 downwards.
AATATAACACCTTCTGTATTTCACTTTTTTTTAGATATACTGTATAGCAGGATCATTACTAGGATTTAAGAGCCTTCAATAATATTAGTCCCACACCCAGCCCAAGGTAAAAAAAAAAAAACTGTATGGCACATTTACTCCAAATAAACATGGAGTTAAGCTAACAAGCCACCAACTTTAATTTACCAAAAAATAAATAAATAAGAACCCAGAGTCTCTGAAGGCATAACAGCATAAGTATTAATAGCTGTACCATTTTTTTGTGGCTTCGTTTAAGTGCAACGGTTAAAGATGCTCTTTATTAAAAAGAAAGTTTCAAACCTACATTTAAGTTAAACAAGTGATTGTGAACTTCAGTCACGAGAAGTCAAACTTAGGAAATGGAACTCAAACAGGCTTTTTATTAAAGCAGTATTTAAAGCATAGATCACGGGGTAGAAGAAAATTAAAAAGCATAGTGAAACAACTCAACAGCTCCCCTTAACCCCCCCCCCCCCCCCCAACCAAAAAAAAAAACATCCCTGAAAGACGACTTAAATTATTTTTCTTCAAAGAAAAGAAAATCAAACCCTTCTGATTCTGCATCAGACACAACTTTGTCCATTGTTGCATTTGGACCAGGGGATGCACAGCGTACTTGGACCAGGGAAGGCAGCAGCAGTACTTGGACCAGGGAAGGCAGCAGCAGTACTTGGACCAGGGAAGGCAGCAGCAGTACTTGGACCAGGGAAGGCAGCAGCAGTACTTGGACCAGGGAAGGCGGCAGTACTTGGACCAGGGAAGGCAGCAGCAGTACTTGGACCAGGGAAGGCGGCAGTACTTGGACCAGGGAAGGCAGCAGCAGTACTTGGACCAGGGAAGGCAGCAGCAGTACTTGGACCAGGGAAGGCGGCAGTACTTGGACCAGGGAAGGCAGCAGCACTTTCACTAACGTCAACAAACTCTGCCTTTACAAGTACACGGCCCATCATTTGGACCTTAAGCTGGTCATGACTTAAGACTTTGGTTGCCAGGTCATCGGTTGTATCTCTGAATTTTTCAGACAAATTTAAGACCTCACGGAGATGGCCATCATCCATTATGATCTTCTTGTGAACTCCATTTACCTCAATTCATACATGGCCATTTACATTGGACTTGCATTTTGTAAAACGACAACAATTGTCACATTTAACCCCTTTGCGTGCAAACATCGCTGACGGCCCCAGTTTATTATTGTTTCACTTTCACAGCACATTAAACATCACTGTCTTACTTCATCTGGACAAACTGTGCATCAATGGAAAGTTTAAAGACTCAAGCTTCGATATTTGACCAATATTTTGATAAAACATTGTTGCAGTGACAGATATTTAGTGATTTATGTCAGGAGTGCAAAATAATAAATCCGTATTATGCCACATTTTGAATAGAAATTCACAACTCACTCATATTCAGTCACGTCAAGAGCGGTTTATTTGTGTTCACATAGACTCACTGAACAGCGTCAATAAGGATTTTTAGACCAAAGATGCATATCTGCGGAGATATATGGATATATTTACTGATGTTTACTTCATATTTCTTCAGACAGAATCGTCATTTCTATTCATTTTCCACGGATTTACGCGATCAGATGATAAACAGCCTCTCCCAGCGATCTGTGTGTGCGTGCAGTAGTCACAGCTCGTGCGGTGTGTGACTCAGACTCTGATTGGGTCTTTCAAACGTCAATCTTAGAGTTTCATATCTGGACACCGCCCCATCGTGTCACATGCTTCCTGCACACTTCCTGGTAGTTATCTGGCCAAAACAACACTGAAACACCTCTGTACACACAAAATATCCGAATAATAAACCCGCGATTACGATAGTAAAGCTTGGTATGAGAATTTCTTGAGATCTGGGGCGTTTTTATAAAAAAAATCGAAAATGTACATCGGAAAACTTGTGCAGCGATGAAAATGGCTACAAATAACATATTTTTACAACAGTAAACGACCAAATTCCACCCCTGATCGCTAAAGGAAGTTATTATAAACACTCGATCGGGGTTTAAAGTGAGTTTTGAGTAAAAGTGTACTAATAATTTCATAAATTGTCAGATGTAGCTTGATGCTAACGTTAGCACCAATGCTACTAATAGCAGGTGCTTTTCTTCTTCATAATGCATTTTTGTCTCAATAATTCACGTAAGGTCGTAAGAAAATGTTTTGTTGTATTTTTATAGTAAGACTTTTGATAAATAAGGGCTAAATGCAAAGAGAGACTGAAGTGAGATCGCTGCTTTGTTGCTTTGTAAAGCCTGAAAAACCACAATCAAGGCTAATAAAGGTGGAATAAAAACAAAAGAATAATGATAAAAGAATAATGCGGATAATGTGTCATACTTGGCGGAGGTGTGAAAGAACCGTTTGGTGAGAACAATACAATCATGATTCAGGCAGTTTTCAACAGTGAAACATACACAAAATACACAGAAGAGTTTACATGTGAGATCTTACAGAGATGACAAGTGCCATAAATCAATCTGATTGGCCTTCTCTAAAAACACACATGACATGGCCTTAGAAAATATTTCATAAAATTCACAGTTTTACAGATTCGATTATGAAATTTTTTATGAAGTCTTGGAAGACTTGTGGCCTTAGCTACACTGTGTTTTCAAACTCATTTCCTACATCAACATTTTTTTAAATACATTTAAAACATATGTTTTTAATATTTTTATTTTTGTTTTTATGTTTGAGCTTATATATCTCTATTATCATAACAGTCTGAGTGATTCTGATTCCTGAACAGTAAACTTTAAAGTGTCAGCTTTGTGAACAAAGGTTGATTATGTATCTAGTCAGAAAGAATCATGAGCAGAAACCTTTTTATTTTGGGTATGTAATTTCGGTCTCCATGCCAAAAAAGGGGGTTTACTAGTAAGGGGTTAATGCAACGATTCATAAGAGTGGTGTGTTTACTGCATCCATTTTGTGCAGTTTTGGACATAAGTGACTAACTGATTTCAGTGTCAACTATGTCTCCCTCAGTGGTGATAATGGCATGTTCATCGCTCTGAAAGCAGTTACCCAAGTCAGGCAGAACCTTGATCTCAGTCTGCAAAGTGGTCGAAATGCATGGCTTCATGTCAAACTGCCGGACTGACACGTTCTGTAACTCGTACCACTTTCCAACATCAACCTGGCTATCACCCCACACGCTTAAAGCCATGCTGGAAGTCTTGTCAGCTACTTGATAGGTCTTCCTCATTACTTGCTTGTGACTTCGAGTCAGGGTCTGCTTCTCAAAGCAAAGAGAGAGTATCTTGACTTGGATAGTCACCTCTGACAATTAAAACTGTTTCAAATGCTCATTGCTTAACACAGACCTCAGTAAATTCAGGGATAAACCTCATATCCCCTACTTTAATTAGCATCTGCAAACTTTCAACTTTTCAGCAAGAAAAAAAAAAAAAGTAAAATTTACCCTCTGATAATCCCTTGTTACACTAGTGTCTCTCAGACCATCATCAAAAGCAAATGACAACTGTTGGATGATTGAAATCTTGCTGTAGCTGTTTACAATTATATCGTCTTTTCCTGAATGTTGAAATGATGGCTTCAATGTGATTCCAGTTAGTTTCACAGGAAGAAAAAAAAAAAGTAGAAAAAAAAAACTCAAGTTGCAATTTCACTTGACAACCATTATGGATGAATAAATTCTACAGTAACACTTTAAAGTCTGTCATGTCAGAGACAATGTTAATGCTAATTCTTGACAAATTAAACTGCTATGCTGCTGAAGAACAGGTATCCATTAGTTACAGCCAATACATTCACATACTACTGGGAGCAAGAATGACATCCTGTGGTCTTGAAACAGCATGTATTAGTATGTACTAGTGTTCCTGTGGTAGAACATTGCGTTAACAGCACAAGGTTGTGGGTTCGATTCCAAGGTAACACATGTTGGGTTAAAAAAAATAAAAATAATTACCTGAATGCACTGTAAGTTGTGTTGGATAAGTCTGCTAAATGCATACTTTTTTTTAAATGTATTACTCCCAACATATCACTTATTCTTTCCATTCAGGTTTAATGAGAAACCTTAAAAAATTGTCACTTGCCTGTCTTTCTCCACACACTCAAAGACATTGTGGTGCTGTATATCAAACACCACCACACGAGTGTTGCAGTCACACTCCTGCAGTAAAGCATTAAAAAAAATACGTTAGTACAATGAACAAAATAAAGATCTTAACATGACAACTAGATTACAAACAATGCATACTATTCAAAAAGCAGCAAACTGCGTACAAACGTGGATGGTTTGACAAAATAATCCAAGATGTGCTCACAAGCAACAAGAGCAAGGATATCAAACTTAATTCCCAAAGTGTCACAACCCTGTAGAGTTTAGAGCCATCCCTGCTCAGACACACGAGTGTTTTTGTGAAGTGGGTATATCCCATAGGCACAATGGTTTATGTACTGTATAAATGGTATATTCTATCACCCTACACCTAACCAGAGCAGAAAACTGTGCATTTTTCCTTAAAAAGAAAATAAGAAAAGACACCCTTTCCTCGTTACACGTGTCATACCCATGTCATAATACAAAAGTTGTCCTGATGGGTCACAAAAACGTGCCCACACACAGACACACGATGCACTTTTCAAAGAAGCCTAAATAACTCCATTAGCTGGCTCAGGTGGGTTAAAAGGCTGTGGCCCTATAGAGAACAAAGCATTCCTGAGTTAAAGAGTAGTCTAAGAGAGAGTGAGAATAGTCTAAGGGTTTTTTATTCATTTACATAAAACTTTTGACCCCTGTGTAGATTAAAATATTTTGTAAATATAATTTAACATTACCTGACCAGATGCCTGTCTCACACAACCACACCAAACAATAGTAGATTCAATCCTGTCCTCTATTTAAAGCTCTCATGCTTTGTAGGAACAACCAATCCGTCATGACTGATTAGCTCACTGACCAACTGTCTTAATGATCAACATGTGTTCTACTTTTAAAACAGTGCATTGATTTAATTTCATGAAAGAACAGTGATTAACACATCAGGTATGAATTTTCTAATGAGGGATCTATGCACGTTTTAATGAATCTCTGTTATATCCTTTTGGGTCTATATGACCCCAATTGACTTTTCTTTAGTAAAAAAAAATCTCAGTGGAATTAAAATTAAATCTATGCACAAATACACTTACAAAAAAACTCGGGCTTGAAACGGTTGCTCTAAAGGTGTGTTAAAAAAACAAAACTAACACTCATGGCCTTTGGGGTCAGATGGACAACACTGAAAATGAATGGGAATTGTTTTGTGGTTTTTTTTGTAAAAAAATAAAAAAATAAAATAAAAAAAACCTATCCAGCATAAATACTGCAATTCTACATTTAACTCATGATCTGGTCCTAGAGCAAAGTGGTATAGTTGAGGAATTGTGTGCTGAATAGGTAAAAAAGTCTCCAAAAATCTCCAAAATACATCATTACTATATAGATGAGAACTATATATATATATATATATATATATATATATATATATATATATATATATATATATATATATATAGTTTATTATTAAAAAGTAAAAAAAAAAAATTCCAACCACTCTATAAACTGTGGGGTCCCTGAACGCACCAAGTGTAAACAGGAAACTAAGGAAATATGTGGGTTTTAAATTAGAACCTGAAATAAAAACTTTGCATCTGTTGAGTCCTTGGCTTATGCCTAATCTATGTTTGGAACAGCAAATGCTTTGTGAAGTTTGTTGTTAAATTGACAGTTATGAACAAAAATATGCATATGTGTTGAGTGGGTCAGCTAATGCCATTGCATAGTTTAGCAAAGCATTTCATTTTTGTCTGTTTCATGGAGAACATCCACTAGTAAAAAATAAAATAATTTGTAAACTGCTTTTAAGCTTTTAGTTTCTCAAAAAGTAAAATGGGATCACCATTTTGGTCTTACAGGATGATTTAATTATGTTGTGTACAGTAAGTAAACTAACAATTTTATCCCCAAATTCAGGTTTAAAAATGGTACACCAAATCAATAACAAATAAAAAGAAAATTACTCATATGTTTTTATCCATTATCTTGTATTCTCCATGTGTGATATAGTGTGATATAAATTGTGCTAACAAATGAGGTCCATTAAAAAAAATTTATACAGTACAGACCAAAAGTTTGGACACACCTTCCCATTCAAAGAGTTTTCTTTATTTTCATGAATATGAAAATTGTAGAGTCACACTGAAGGCATCAAGGGCTATTTGAGCAAGAAGGAGAGTGATGGGGTGCTGCGCCAGATGACCTGGCCTCCACAGTCACCGGACCTGAACCCAATCCAGATGGTTTAGGGGTGAGCTGGACCGCAGACAGAAGGCAAAAGGGCCAACAAGTGCTAAGCATCTCTCAGGGAACTCCTTCAAGACTGTTGGAAGACCATTTCAGGTGACTACCTCTTGAAGCTCATCAAGAGAAAGCTAAGAGTGTGCAAAGCAGTAATCAAAGCAGAAGAAGAACCTAGAATATGACATATTTTCAGTTGTTTCACACTTTTTTGTTATGTATATAATTCCATATATAATTCCACGTTAATTCATAGTTTTGATGCCTTCAGCGTGAATCTACAATTTTCTATGAAAATTAAGACAACTCTTTGAATGAGAAGGTGTGTCCAAACTTTTGGTCTGTACTTTGTGTATATATAAAAAAATGAAAAAAAAAAAAAAAACTTCTGTGGGGAACAAAATTAACATTCTACTTAAAACTTTTAATGTCAATCAGTAAACCAACAAGACACTGAAGTAAACAGAAGTGCATGACAGGGACAAAAGTACATTCTAAATCATGATGCATTTATTAAATTCTTTACAAAACACTTTACACAGTTTACACTGACAATATTGTGCCTCAATACCCCAGTGAGCAAGCCAGAAGGAGACAGTGGCAAGGAAAAACTCCCCAAATTGATGAATGAGCATTATCAGCTAAAAGGTATAGGGAGAAACCTTGGGAGAAACCAGACTCAGCAGGGAGAGGCCATCCTCCTTTGGCTGGCACATATCTAAATTTGCTGTACATAGTCTATACTGTATATAAAATCAAGCCATCCATCCAATATTTCACTAGTTCACGCTTACATATAATTAGCTGAGGTATGGTATGCATATTTGGCGTGCTGTCCGGGGAAGGGCTCCGAGCTCGGGAATTGCCCGAAGCTAGAGTACCCCCCAAAAAGGCAAATGTACAGGAGGACAGCCGCCAGTTTAAAGAATGCCCCCCAAAAAGCAGAGTACTGGCGGGGGCTGATTTGGTTTCTGAGAAGTTATCTCGTTGGCAGGCTGGAAGGGCCTACGTACTCCGGAGGGAGCGACTTGGGCGTTGAGAGAGTAGGCCCTACCAGCTGCAGCTAGTGAACTACATGGTTGTTGGCGCCCGGTCGGTAGGGCTCGGGCCGATGCTCAACTGGAGTTTTTTGGCGTTGGATCGGTGAGCCCTGCCGGCCGATGAGGAGGAGCGGCGTGGTTGTGGTGCCCGACCGGGAGGACCCGAGTTGCCTCGACCGGAATAGGTCACGGTGTCGGCGTACGGGCCCTACTGGCTGATAGCCCCTGCTATTCAGTGGGTGAAGGGCCTAACGCTGACCGAGAGGGCCCATGAAGCCTCCGACAGGAGATTGAGACTCAGGATGACGGACGTCTGGGTCCTCTCGGTTAGGCAGATAAAAAGCTTTTGGGCCAGCCGACAAGGAGGACTCTGGCAACATCCGAAGGGAGATCCCGACTCACGGCATCGGCTGGATGAGATTCACTTGCGGCTGGCAAGCATAGGCCCGTCCGGGAGACTCTCGCCAGACGTCTGAAGGGAGCGCACGCGACAGACGGGTAAGCCTCGGCGGACGGGGAGGGTTGGAAAGGAAAACCCGACTGGGAGGACTCTCGCAGCATCCGATGGGGCCTCAAACTCAGAACATCGAACGGGTAAGCCTCGCCAGACAGGGTTAAAAGATGTGAGAGTAGCTGAGGGTAGCTTTTTTTTTTTTTTTTTTTTTTTTGCAGGATTTGGCGAGAGGACGAGACTCGTGGCGTCGGACGGTTAAGCCTCGCCTACCGTCAAATGGAAAGGTAAGTTGTGTGGCCGAGAGACTGTTGCCGACGTTCGAAGGGAGCACACACATCGAACGGGTAAGCCTCGCCGACCGTAGGGTGGAAACGTAAAGCAAGTCTGACCAGGAGGCTCTCGCCAGCGTCCGAAGGGAGCACACACATCGAACGGGTAAGCCTCGCTGACCATAGAAAAGGAAAAGGTAAGGTTGTCTAACCGGGAGGCTCTCACCGGCGTCCGAAGGGAGCACGCGCATCGAACGGGTAAGCCTCTCCGGATGGCGGACAGAAAAGGTAACGATAGGTGGCCAGGAGGCTCTTGCCAGCGTCCGGCGGGGACAAACTGGGTGAGCCTCGCAGGCCGTAGGTTGGAAAAGGTAAGTTTGCGTGGTCGTTAGGGTGTCGTCGGCGTTTAAGGGAGTTTGCTACTCCTGGCAAGAGACGGTTTAGCCTTGGTGACCATAGGAAGGAAGGAGAGTTTATTGTGTGTTAGGTACTTGCAGCATTTAAGCAGCTTGCTTGTAGGTTAGTAACCTGAAACACACAGTAGGGTCGTGGTTGGCTGGCCAGGAGGCTGTCGCCGGCGTCCGATGGGAGCACTCACATCGGACGGGTAAGCCTCGCTGGCCAAGGGTGGAAAAGGTCAGGTTGTCTAGCCAGGAGGCTCGGACCGACGTCCGATAGGAGCTTAGCTCCAGGAATCGAACGGGTAAACCTCTCTGGCTGAAGGACGGAAAAGGTTGTCCGGCCGGGAGGCTCTTACCTTCGTCCGACAGGAGCTTAGCTCCCGGATAGAACGGTTAAGCCTCGCTGGCCAAAGGACGGAAAAGGTAAGGTTGTCTAGCCGGGAAGCTCTCGCCTACGTTCAATGGGAGCCTTGACTCCATGCGTTGGGCGGGTAAACTTCTCCGTACGAAAGACAGAAATGGAAAAGCAGGTAGCCGGGGGCTTTCACCTACGTCCGAAGGGAGTGTGAGCTCCAGGCAACGAACAGGTAAGCCTTGTTGGCCGCAGAATGGAAAAGGTGAGGTTGTCTGGCCGGGAGGCTCTCGTCGGCATCCGATGGGAGCTCAAGCTCTTGGCATCGAAGAGAGAAGCCTTGCCGGCCATAGGATTGAAAAAAGGTAAGGTTATCTGGTCGGGAGGCTATGGCCAGCATCCGGTGTCTTTTTATTTATTATTTATTTATTTATTTTCTATATTTATTTGTATTTTCATTTATTATATTTATTAAAATTTGCGACACCAGATGGGTAGTCTCTCCAGCCATCGGAGGGAAAATTGAGATTGTTTTATCTGCGAAGAGCCCGTTAGTGTTCGGCGAAAGCGTAACTTGCGGTATTGAATGGGTACATCTTGCCATCGAAGGGAAAATTTATTTGGGCTGCAATGTACTCATTGGTGTTCGATAGGTAAATGTCGCTGCTTTTTTTTTTTTTTTTTTTTTTTTTTGGGCTTTTTTAATCGGGTAAGCTTCGCTGGTGGTTGGATGGAAAGTCCAAGATTGATTAAGTGGGAAAGAATCTGGCAGGATTTGAATATTTGCGTTGTCAAACGAGTAAGCTTTGCTGATAGTTGAATGGAGAAGGCAAAGGTTGGTTCAACCGGGAGCCCTCTTGCAGCGCCTGGCAGGGAGTTCGATACTAAGGATGATTTATTTGTCTACGAGGGTAGACGCTGTGAGGCTTACTTGGATAATTGTTTAGCACATCCAATGAGCTGCTTCCGATAATGAGTCCGAAAAAATCTTGGTGCAGTCATAGTATCCGAAATTAAGTGTGCAAAAATAAATTAGGATTTCCTGTGCCAGTGTACCCCAAATGGGTGCCATGTATCGGCGATGTGGTCATTGTCAGCACGTGAGATCGATGGTACATATCGACGATGTAATCGTGCATGGGTGGAGTAAGAGAAAGATTCTTTATACTGTCTGAGCTTACTATTTACCATTTTGACCATGCAGGTGCACGAAAAGAGCCTATGGAATCGCCCATAATCAAAAAAAAAAAAAAAAAAAAAAAAAAAAAAAAAAAAAAAATAAATAAATAAATAAATATATATACTTTCGGAAGTACTGATACACTGGTATTAAGTATAAATACTATATTTAAATACTGCTAGTTCATGTAGTCGGCACTACGATCATCTCGCTTGTCCAATGATTTTTTTTTTTTTTTTTTTTTTTTTTTTTTTTTTTTTTTTTAAACCTACGGGCTCACATCGTCCTTTGAGGGCACGGGCGAGCGGGAAATGCAGTGCTGAGATGGGATAACGGAGCGGTTTGATTAATTAAGGTAGGCCGAATTAAGGTAGGCCGCCTAATGATTATTATAAAAAACGTTGGTTGGAGAATGGGCCTAATATCGTCTTGGCTATTGTCGATACATGATGCTATCACCGCAACCTCAGATGCATGGCATGCCTTTAGGCGGAGGTGATGTGTGGTATTTTTTTTTATATATATATATATATATATATATATATATATATATATATATTTAAGTGTAGGAAAGGCTCCTGCGGGAGCAGACGCTGCAACAGCAGTGGGGAGAACGGGAAAGGCTCCTGCGGGAGCAGACACTGCTACGGCAGTGTGGAGGTACAGGAAAGGCTCCTGCGGGAGCAGACACTGCGCGGCAGTGAGGAGGTGTAGGAAGGCTCCTGCGGGAGCAGACACTGCACAGCAGGGAGAAGGTGTAGGAAGGGCTCCTGCGGGAGCAGACACTGCTGCGGCAGTGGGGAGATACGGGAAAGGCTCCTGCGGGAGCAGACACTGCTGCGGCAGTGGGGAGATACGGAAAAGGCTCCTGCGGGAGCAGACACTGCAGCGGCAGTGGGGAGATACGGGAAAGGCTCCTACGGGAGCAGACACTGCAGCGGCGGTGGGGAGATACAGGAAAGGCTCCTGCGGGAGCAGACACTCCAGCGGCGGTGGGGAGGTACAAGAAAGGCTCCTGCAGGAGCAGACACTGCAGCGGCAGTGGGGAGGTACAGGAAAGGCCCCTGCGGGAGCAGACACTGCTGCGGCAGTGAGGAGGTACATGAAAGGCTACTTGCTTCGGCTGCTGTAGATGTTGGCTGTGGGAAGAGTAAAAAGTGTTAGTAATATTTGGTGGGGCAAGCTAAAAATGGATGGGTAGCCTACTGTGTTACCAGCTTAGCAATTTGTTGCCTGATTTGACGATTCCTCAGGCCTTGTCCACCTTATTATGTTCCTGTTGGAAAAGCATCTTTCCTCTCATTTGGCCTCCGGGCTCTTTAGACGGACTCCCGAGTGGATACGTTTGGAACGCTGTTTTCACGTTGTATTATGGACTGTGGAAACAGAGGCTTTTGGAAACGATTGAGCATGTTTAGTCTTGTAAGGCGTTGTACCGAAAGACATGATTATAGCAGTAACGTTAACCCCTTACAAGATACCCCCCATTTTTGGCATGGAGGCAGAAATTATATACCCAAAATAAAGATGTTTCTGTTCATGATTCTTTCTGACTAGATCCATGATCAACATTTGTCCACGAGCTAACACTTTGACGTTTACCGTTCAGGAATAGGAATAGTTTTCCTGACATGATGGAAAATTAATCACTGGAATTATGTTTTATCGAAATATTGGTCAGATATAAAAGCCAAAGTCTTTGGACTTCAATTGATGCGCGGCTTATCCAGATCAAGTAAGAGAGTGATGTTTAACGTGCTGTGAAAACGAAACATAGACTGGGGCCGTTGGCGATGCTTGCAGCAAATGGGTTAACGGCAGTTATGTGCTATTTGCTTCCAAGTGGTTTCTAAAGAGACTTACTTTCCGGTTTTCCGTATTACGGTCCTTAAAAGGCGATGGTAATTTTACTCATGCTTGCTATCCTGCATCAAAACACGAGGGCAGATGCGTTTTAGATTAATTTTGAGTGATCACGCCAGTGAATGGTAAAATAGGTCCCTAAATGATTTGGTCCTACCAGAAGACTTGCATGCAAATGAAAATTTTTAAATTAAATTAAGCATTTAGCAGGCGCTTTTATCCAGAGACTTTTTTTTTTTTTTTTTTTTTTTTTTTTTTTTTTTTTTTTGAACTTATGTCTGTATCATTTCGGCGAGGTTTAAACGTGCGCGGTAAGGCGAATGTAACAATAATAATAATAATAATAATAATAATAATAATGCATTTTATTTGTAGGAACAAACGCCAAAAGCAATACAATAATTCATTAAAGACAGACAGTCTTGAATAAATGTGACTTAATCAACAAAAATCGCCCAACATAGGTGCATGCAGAAGAAGTACATACCATAGCGTAGGGGCTTTATATGAAAAGGCTCTTTCCCCCATGGTCTTTAGCTCACGTTATGGCTGGTGAAGTGAAGAGTTAGTAGAGCGAAGAGAGCGTGATGGAATATCAGGACTGATGAGTTCACAAAAATACTCAGGTGCAGTCCCATGAAGTGCCTAGTATGTTAAGATAAGAATTTTAAAATCAATTCTCATGTTTACGGGAAGCCCGTGTAATTGTGAAAGAACCGGTGTAATGTGTTCGCGAGGAGAAGTACAAGCGTGCGGCAGAATTTGTATACTGAAGCTTGCTCAACGATTTAGCTGGAAGGCCTGAGAACGAGGCATTACAATAATCTAACCTAATGCCTTTGGCTTCGTGGTTAAAAAGTGGCATCATCATCCGACGGAACGGTGTATCTGTAGGCCAAATTTATGCGGAATCCACACCCCGGATCAGCGGGTGGCGGTAATGCACCTTTACGTTGGTTTGCCAAAACCTCCATAAAACACTACTAGAAGAAGACGGAACAAAACTTTAGCCGCAAAAACTGCTTTTAGATGCAACACTTTGAATGCAAACTGCCGTAAAAATCCAATGGAGAAAAAGAAGAACCTGTTTTTTAGCGTCTTCGCCTGGAAATGTATTAGTCTGCGCGCCGCTAGAGGAAGCGGCCTCAGACTGCCACTCGGCCGGAACGCCGTGGTTGGATTCTTTCTGCTGCAATCCAGCGCTCGACGAGAGCTCGGTCTCGGGCGGCGCGATCGTGTATCGAGCAGGCAAGCTCGGAGTTGCACGGTCTATTGGCCACGATGTGTGGCTTGGCGAGGATAGCAGCTGTCGCGATGACGCTTAATGCTGCTCAACGGCCGTGTTTGGCTGGGTAGAAATGATCTCGGGTCCGGCAAAAGCAGCAGGTCTTATAAATCCCCTGTGTAGCACTCTTCGTTGGTACGAAAATTGGGTCTGTGATAAGGTGACTGACGAGGCGAACCAGCATGCTGATAAACCGTCAATGGATAGAGGTAAGTCAGCGATATTTATACTGTGGGATTGATTACTTGATTGTGGTCCACCTGTGATGATTAGGCTAAGTATCTGACGCGCTCCTCCCGAATCTTCATAGGTAATTACATTTAATATAACTTATATATTATTCATTTGTATAATAATGTCGATTATTGACTGTCTGCATCAGTTTAGGAACATTTTCTGAATTGATACTTGACAATGGTATAGTCTTCACTGTAAGAAAGAGAAACAGAAAATCAAGAAATTAAAGTAATCAAATTAGTATTCTTAAGTACAAAGGATACTATATTCTACCTTTTTATCAGTTGTGTCCTTCATACAAACAGTTAATGAAGTGGAGAATCATATAAACGAGGACGTTTCAAGTGTAGCATACTGCAGAAATCTGAAAAAAAAAATCATGGAACATTAATTGCTCTATTAAGGGTTTACAACATAAAAACATAGGTCTGTGTACTCACCTTTTCAGTGTAGTGGACAGTAGATATCGAGTTGTGCTGCACAAAACAGAAAGAATATGGTTATTGCTTCAATTACAGCTTAAAGGTGCAGTAGGGAACTTTTAGAAAACGTCGACTTCGCCTGAAATTTTGAACAATCACAGCTTACAGGTCACTCCCCCTCGCTCTCTGCTGTGCTAAAGCCCTCCCTCCACAGCTCCTCCCCCACATCGGAGCCTGCCGTGAACGCGCGGGCTAGTAAACAATGCAGGGTCACTGATGACGGTGGATTAACGGATATGGCACATTCACAGGTAGGGACGAAACATCAACAATATGCTTTACATTGACTACAAACTTGGTCCTCCAAACATTACGTATTTTGTAAGACATTTATTGTAACTATATGATGTTGCACTGTGTCTATAAGTAATAAATAGCTAGTAAGATAATATAATGGTAATTGACGTTACAGTATGCAAGTAATTATTCTATAGATATGTAATGCTAAATAAGGTTTGCAAGTAAATTAGTTCAGCAACATGACAAGCCAGTTAATTAAAAGGTTTCAATTGTTGCTTTGCACAGTGCGTGACATTTTACTTGTATGTTATGCGGCTAGAGTTTTGACACCGAGTCAATGGGCTCCGATGAGGAATTCACACCCACAGCGAGTTCGACGAGTGAACGGGCGGGGAGGAGAGGAAACCGTGGTGTGCGCGGAGCATCGGCAGGGGACGTGGGAGACGGGGCAGAGGTCGTCGAGTGGGTCCAACTCCCGAGCACCTCAGCAGAGAGGACATGGAGCGTGTGGAAAATTTAAGATTTGAGAGGATTGCTTATGAACGTGTAAGTTAGCTCAGTTATAAATGTTTTCCCTTTGCTCATCATAATGTATAATATTGTAACATTTTATTTGGTTTATATAATATTGATATATGTAGTGTAATGTTAGCCGTTTATCTGTAGATAATGAGAATTTTGTCTGTTATCACTAGGAGCAAATTCAACAATTGAATTTACAACAGACACAACAAGTGTTGCAGGAATGTTTGGCACGGGATCCAAGCCTAATCTTCGATGTCCTCACCCATTTTGGGACCTGCTTCTCCTCCAACATTACCTCCTGTCCCCGGGCAACTATCATGGTGTATCTGTCAGAGATGCAGAGAAAAGCCCAATGTGGTGGAGAGGAAGTGCTGTCTTCAACAGCCACCTTTTTGCATTTCTACTCTACCACACATGGAGGCATGCCTTCTGCAGGCGGGAGTCCTGCGTCTGGCACGGAGGATCTGCAATGACCTGCGTGCTGTAGTATGACCTTCCAAATGAAGGTGAAGACAACAGGCAATTTAAACATGCTGCAAATAGACAGTTTGTGGCTTGGCAGTGTGGGACTCTGGGTCCTGGTCTCAGAGTGGTTATCCCAAGGGCAATCCAGGACCGCTTTCCAGATCCTCATGGACAATACAGGGGATTTATTCCGAGGAGGGTGTGATGTGGTGTGCTTTTTAAAATTTGAAAGCTTTCTTGTTATTTAAAAATTTTGATTATTTAAAACAATATTTATATTACAAGTTTTGTAAATATTTTTCAATAAATGGTTTAAAATTGAATTATGTAATTGGTCATTTGTGTTAACAAAATCAACACTGTACCATAGTACATAACTGACTTATCTTTTGGATCAATTTAAAACACTAACTTTCAATAGGATTGATGAGAATCACTGGGTCAATACTAGTCATGCAATGTCGAAGAAGCTCACTAAGCCAAGGAATAACAACATTTTAGAAATATTATCTTTTATTTTGCATATTGGTAAAAAAATTGCCTTTTTTTTGCAAAGTACTCCTGCACAATAAAATACGTGAACATTTAGATTTTTGCTGAAAGATGATTTCTTCACGTGCCACTAATTCTGGGGCAATGTCTGACCTGTTGAAGGAGCATAAAGAATTGGATGTGTCAGACATTTTAATTGACAAATGATTACAACCAGAGGTAGAAGAAAACACGTGCATGTTTGAAAATAATTAAAAAAATAGAGGCACTTCTTACCCTGGCCCCTGCTGACTTGGGTTTCCAATAGCTCCTGTGTGGTGGGACAGCACACCATGCTGACGTGGGTCATTTGGTCTCATGGTTATTAGTGGAGGGAGTCCACATCCTGATGACACCCATTTCCTTACAATTTCCCTCGGAATTTCTGTCCTTTTCCTCTTTTATGGCATACAAACTCCACTTTCTGGACATCTTCTTATAGAGTTTGCAATGTCTGAAATTAGATATTTGAAAGACAATGAAAACAAATTAAAATATTTATATTCTATATCTTGTTTTATATGTTAAAGTAATGATAAGCATAATAAATATTAACTTGACCCCACACACACACACACACACACACACACTTTGCTGTAGTGATGTGAGTCTATTAGTATTCCAAAATACAAATACTAATCAATAGAAGCAGGCTAGAATTCTGTTCACGATAGTAACTCCAGATTATGTTTTGACAGTTCATGGTGATTACAATGCAGACGTCTGTAATACAAAGCACTTTTCAATGTGCATTTACAACCTAACACTCTTGGTAAGACATTATGCATAGTACATACTCTATGGAGCCATCAACCTTTCTCTTGGGTGGTCTGTGAACATGGTTGTTGTAATCCAGGCCAGCCGGTAAGATTCGGGCTTCATACACAGCAGGGCTGAAACTAAAGCGCTTGCTGGCTTACATTAAGATATGATTATGAAAAGACTCCAGCTCAGCGGTTGACCTACAAATTCAGTGAGAAGTTTAAAATTATATAATGTTTTTCACAATAGTAATATATATAAAATCAATGAATATTTTTTACAGGCGACATGACAAGAAAATGAATAAGGATCATCATACCTAAAGTGCAAGTACGTGTGTACGTCCTTTAGCCAGCGTTCATTGAGAATGATTTCTGATAAAGCCTGATGGGCCACGGACCCCTTCTCTATCCAGCCCTTGTCTCTGTGCTCCTCCAAGAGACCATGCTGACAGGCATCCAGTGACCACTCGTGCTCTCCCGTGACATGGTGAAGAAGGCCAATCCACATTATTTTTAGAATAATTAAACATACACTTTGTATAGTAGTTGCCTTTTATCCATCATGTTTCACTGTTGGCGGATTTTTATTAATTTGATAACTGTAAAACATTTCTCATGTAGTAATGAACAATATCAAGTTCTACACAAAACTGCTTTTTATCTCACATCTCAACAACACCAGAGTGTTGAAGTATTATTAAAGAAAATTGCATATAGTATATTTGGGTGAGTAATAGTATTACTCCCAAAAGTCATCATAGTTTTCAGCCATCTTGCAGCAGAACCAGAAATGATTGCAGACATCCTTGATCCACTGCAGAAGAATGGAACAACCCCTTTGCTGCCCTGCCTAAATATACACAAAATAATAAAATGAACAAATACAAATATAGGAAAAAAATGTACAAGTTTGACAATAGTGAAGTACATTTTTATATATTAAAATACTTAAAGCAAGTATCTTCTTGCCCAAGTTTGTGGAACCATGCCACATGTTCAGAGTGTGCAGCACTCCGCTATGCTTGTATTTTCCTTTGACTGGGTCTTTCGAATAAGAGGGCAACAGAAATATAATTAGATATTCTGATTCATTGTCAAATTACAGACTCAGAGGTCAAGCAAACATTTAACATCAGTATTAGTATGACTGTATTGGACTTAATGAAGAGACCAGATATCTGTGAATGTGCATCTGTGCATACTTCTGCAAGTTTAACCTCCTGGTGGAGCTGGTCGAAACTCCTGATTAAACCTTCCCTCTCCATAATCCCAGAATTCCTCTGCGTGTCTCGCTTGGCAATGTTGACTATTGACAGGATTTCTTTGGTGTCATTTTCCATGATGGTGTAGGTGCAGTACTGAGCACAAAACCCAGGACTGTCCATAAAAATGAACACATGCACAAGAAACAAAAATCTTGTCAAACCTGGGGACAACAGTGTCAGTAGAGATGCATGTGAACATTGGCTGGGGTGCTATAATTATACTTACCAAGTACTACAACATTGTCCTTTGACTGCAGCCTGGAAACTACTTCTGCTCTGTTGCTGATCCAGAAGTCTTTGATGGTATCAACACAGTATGTGTCCTGTATTTTAAAGAAGGTTGTCCGCTCCACTATTCCCATATTCATAAACTTGAAGAGCAATGCAACTTTGGCATAATTGTTGCCAGATAGTAATATATTTGATGCCAAAAGGAAGTCCCCAGCTTGCATCCCATACTTGAAAGTAGGCTGGGAGTTTCATTGCCACACACAATGATTGTTTGGACAGATCTGGAAAACATATTTACAAACACATTTAACATTACTTTCTAACTGTTACAATGATGCCCTTACAACGGATTAAACAACACACAAATGAACATACCCATTGCATGATGACTGCTCCTCTGGACTTGGTCTGGATCTGGAATGGTCCAGGGGCCCGACATTCCACCATTGTCAGTGGGTCTTTCACTGTACACATTGGGATTGGGAGCAACAGATACTCTGCGAGTTGTTTCAAACAGACATGATAAGTGATGGCTGCAGGATGATCAATGATGTCGTCCTCACTCTGGATTTTAATTATTTCTGGAACTGGTTGGGATTCTATTAGCTCTGGGTCTGGAGTGTCATGAACAGTGTCCTCCAAGCTGAGGCCTGAAGAGCATCCAGACATATTTTTTGTTGAATGGCACCACTAGTGCTGATTGAATAATAATAATTAAAAAAAAAACATTTAGAAAATAAACTAATTTACTTTAAAGACAACTTTTATTTAGGAACTTACCGAACACATAAAGGTGGGATGTAATCCTCATCTTCACTGGCCTCCTCTATGGTTTCCTCTTCCTCTGATGTTGAAACTTCTCTTGTGTCCTCATGTGGAGCCCATGTCCTGTCCTCAGCCCAGTCAATACTATGTAGTGAATAAAATATTAGTCAATGACACTCAACACGTCCAATCTCAGATCAAATATATATAAATACTACTGCTTACACAGAGTTTTGAATGTGATTGAAGTCATTTTCATCGATGTCATCATTAATGTCGAGCGATGACATACTAACAAAAAAAATAAATAATAACATTATATAAAATTGATGCAGATACACATAACAAAAAATATTGTAATCCATCAGAATTTTCTCAATACCGTTAATCCATTATAGAAGTTCAGTGTTTTTTCTTTCTACATTACTTATAATTTGACAGTAATATTTTGAATGCCTGACTGCAGAGCCAATACTGAACAAACGTCTACATTACATAAAGAAATCTCCCAAAATTAGCTTCATGTTTATCTCTACTATACTTTATTTTATTTTTTAATTATGTTGCAATGAATAAGTTTAATAAACAAACAACCTAACAACCATACTTCATTCCTTTCCTGTTGTCCTACAACCAAGATTACCATCAGAGCTACACAAGTTCTATTTCAAACCAGAATAAATTATAATATAAGTAAAAATTCTTTCATGACTTACCTTGTTTCTAAAACACAAATAGGTGTCTCCCCAACTTCACTGCAGCACAGACCCTCCCCAAAATCATCATCACTGTAGAAAATCAAATAATTGAGCTCAAACCATTTTCATAGTTTTCACACATTTATCACAGATTAAAATGTACTTTATGAACTGCCTCTAATTTTCAATTGTCCTTATGTTTGTGCAATGAATCATATATCATAATCATTCGGACCAAACATCTAATAACACACCATGAACACCGCTGAGGCTGAATCAACATAGGGAACTTAGTAATATAGGCTTTCACAATAATTTTCGTACCGATCTGAGGATGAGTCGCCAACATTACTAGAAAGGGCAGGGATAGGAAGCGTAGTCATCGGATGTTTGGTTGGTGTTGCTGTTATATGCAAAGCACAACCCTGAAATCTACAAGAAATCATGCCATACATTATTTGTCAGGACTGTTTTGAAATTATCTTAGTTGTGTAGTTCTTAAAAAATGAAACAAATCATGCAGGGATACTTACTTGTCGAGCAGACATGTGGCTAACTCGCCATCGGTTTTAAATCCTTTCAGGACACGTAGCTCCCTCCACCTCTGAAAAGCCGCTCCGATATTTACCCTCGTTTTATTTTGGACTCTATCAAATTCTTTCCTTTTTATTTGTTTTTCATCGTCATCTGTCTTTTTCCGTTTACCCGTTATTTTATGAGCTGGTGTTACACGAGGTTTATCCATCATTAGCACAGCTGCGACACACTGACAGTATTGATTTTGAATGGCCGCACGCACTGTGAGTGTGCAGGAGAGGGGGGGCAGTGTTGCCAACTTCTTTCAATGGAAAGTAGCTAAACCCTGCCTGAAAAGTCGCTAAATGTCGCTAGATGACGTCATATGCTAATTAGCATATTCATGACGTAAGTGCGTCATATTATCTTGCCCTTTATGTGCTCATGTACTGCATTTTAAGGCAGCCAAAATTCTCAATAAAAGTTTTTTATTATTATATTTGAATGTTTCTGTTGTCCGACAACGGAATTAATATTATAATGACTGAAACGCGTCTATTAAGACTACATAACCAGCTCTCAAAGATGTTAATCTCTGCACTAAAATCCTATTCACGACATTGTCTAATGAAATCACATACACATAAGATTAAGACAATGGTAGTACTGTGATTTCGGCTATACTTGTATGTAAAATAGAGTTAGAAGCAACAGAATATATTTTTTAACTGAAAGTGCTGCTCCTCTCTGCTCGTTGAACATAGCAGATGCAGAGAGAGAGAGAGGCGTGTGTGCACGCTGGGAGAGAGAGAGAGAGAGAGAGAGAGAGAGAGAGAGAGAAAGCTCGTGTGGCAGTACCGGAGAGTCTCAGAGACTAAATAAGGTCTGTCCAAAAAAGTCGCTAGTCGCTATGGGGGTCTGAAAAGTCGGTAAATCTAGCGACATAGTCGTTAAATTGGCAACACTGAGGGGGGGGGGGGGGTGATCAGCGCGCACACAAGCTTGATTGACACTCCTAAGACACTCCTCCTGGCTCTGATTGGTTGTTTCTTACCGGGAGCGGTGCATTTCTGCAAATGGCAATAGGACCACTGGGAGAAGCCTGAGGGGCTCGATTTTTTAACAGATTATCTGTCTCATATTCTACTGTCAGCACATAATGAAAGTTTTAATAAATATGCAAAAAATATTTTTTTACAAAAGTTCCCTACTGCACCTTTAAAGGAGACATATCATGAAAATCTTACTTCTTCCATATTTAAGAGCTATAATCGGGTCTCTGGCACTTCTACCAACCCAGAAAATGTCAAAAAATGACAACCCAGTAACTGTGAGTGTTTTTCTGAAAACTTCTGAAAAAAAATTCTGAAAAAATCAGATTTTGCTCTCCTACTGATGTAAGAAGAGAACCTTATTATAATATTACCGTTCCTTAATCTGCATGTTTACACGCATGGCACTGCCTTTTAGCTTTCTCAAGCAACAACGGTGTACCAGCTGTAACACCATGGCAAAAGTTTGAACAAAGCATGCTAACGGTTTTGTCTTAGGATGCACAGGCGAGCACAGAAATGTTCCTTTTCAGATCTTTTCCTTGTTTGTAAAGCTGTATGTCATAGGAGATGTGTGATCACCTCTGCAGTGTAATTTTTTTAAAGAATTAAATGTATCCAAGAAAACAGGCCAATTCATATACCAGTATGTCATTTTACACCAGATTAAAGCTAAAGATCTTTGCCCAAACTTTGGTTTAAATTCATTTACAGTTTCAAGTACATACCACTTGGATGCATGGAATCTAAAAGTGTTCTATTTCCACAAAATGGAAAAGTAGCAAGTATTTTTGAAAAAATCTTTTTGAAATAAAAATCTTGAGTGGCTTACAAAACAACACCAAAAAAACAACACCAAAGAAAAAAAAAAAAAAACACCTGACAACTAACTGGTAGTTGTAAGCTGGACATCAATATGTGTCATCTGTATCAAATATTAATTAGAGCAACCATTGCTCAAAAAAAAATATATATATATATATTACAGTTAAATATAGATTACAAATAAGGAGACATAATACATAAACAACTATGTAACTGGGAATGAAGTCTGTAAACTCCTTAGAATGAATGAAGCAACGTAACTACAATTCTCAAACCACTGTCTGCTTGGTCATAAATGCCTGCCTGCTCAAATGCCAATCGGATCATTTTTTCATCCGAGTGTGACTGTCTCTGGCTGTGTATCTCTGATCATCCTTGAGTCACAGGTTTGCATGATGAAAGTCGATCATAGACATGACAGAGCAAGATCTTCTCCCCATACTCCGTCTCACCAGACACTGCAACAACTTCACAGCACTCTAGATCACTGAGAGTAAAGACATTGTTGGGTTGTTTTAGTTCCACTGTCTGTTTGTGATGTATCCTTCTCAGTTTGTCTCTTTCTCCAAGCCGCCTCACAATCGGTGAGAGAGGGTTTCGCCCAGAACGAACCAGTCTTTTCAGCTGATGCAAGTAATTCTCAAAAGAAAAAGCACTGCACTCATCAAGACTGCCGTAAATGTTTGCTTCCGATGCCAGGTGTACCAAACTGTGGACATTGTAAATGAGAAACTCATCCCCATACAATTGTCTGCCTTGTGCAACAAAGTACACCAACAACTCCTCTTCATTGTGACTGTACTGTTTTTCCAGTCTCGGGAAAACGAGGATGGATAATGGCACACTAAAAACCAGGAAGTGCTCATAGAGCTGCTTCGAAATAATGCCTTGAAGCACAATTTTTCCTGTATAGAGGACAAACCGTCTCAGTTCTGTGGCCTTCCATCTGTCAATTTCTTCCAAGCCTCTTGTCTTGGTTTTCTTGCAAATACATTTGGAAAGCATGGTTTAAGGTTCAGGAGCTGTAAACTGATCTGCTTAACATGCCCTGATGATAATCTGATTCCCAGAGGTCCAAGATCAATTTGTGCATAACCCCAAGACAGCATTGGTGCACATAGTTTTATTGACTTCACGAGAGCCTTGTCTGGGGCATCACATGTAACACAACTAGGGATGTAAAATATTGATTAATTCCATAACTGATTGAGGTTTCAATTAACGATCAATTAATCGATTAATCGTTAAACGTAATGATGCAAAATGAATCCATTGCAGGCAAAAGTCACTGGCATGACAGGATGTGCAAAAGCCAAACACACACACACACACACACACACACACACAAAATGCTTTCTCACTTGAATTAAAGGGCTTTTAGTCTGAATAAAATGCTAGTAGCTGTGATGTGATTTAGATTTGCTGTGATAGACGGTGATAACCGGTTTTAAGCCGCAACACTGGTTACATCACTTTCCCACCGTGACACAATTGTTTTGATTCTTAATTTCTTAAAGTATTCGTTTTTCTTAAATATTTATTTGAATTAAGTAAAAATAATAATTATAAATAATTTAGTTTAAAAGAAAGCATCCACCTTAATTAAAAACTGAACACAGCTACGATGCTTCGTGCCAATAGTCACATCACAGATCAGCAGAACTGCGTCATCTCTTCTTCCTGTGTTGCGTCTCATTAAAGACGACACACTGGCCACATCGGAGGAGGACGGACATCTGACAGCCAACCTGTAAACCAGAATCAGTGGCGTAGCCAGAAATTGTATTTTGGGTGGGCCATTAAAAAAGTGAGTGGGCCTATAGTTTTTCCTAGAAAAAATATGACTTAATAATAAAACCTCATAGAGTGGAAAAAAGAATAGACAAACTACAAAAACAGCTGCACCTTTATTTTGCAATATTTGGCAAAGGCAATAATAAAACACTGTCTAATCATCATGTTCAACCAACAGAGTTTAATAAAGGCTGGATAAACCACCAGCATAGACAATAACCTGTCTATTTTATTCAAGTTAGTCAGCAGACAGTTAACCCGAAAATATAGGCTAAAAGTAAAAGAAATTCAAATAATGAAAACTCTCAGCAGAGCATGGATTGAAATAAATAACACATTCCCTACAGTAAATCCTGTCCTTAATTACACTGTACTCCAACCAAGAAAACTGTCCATACCACTTTGATGACAACATCTTTGATTTTCCATTCTTGAAAGTGCAGTGAAATATCTTCAGATTGGGTTGTGAAGGTGGTTCATCTATTGCAGTTAGATCGGCGGGTGAACCAGCGTCAGGCTGACCGGGAGAGAGCACTGGCATTTTTTTTTTCTTTTTTTAAATAAAACATTAAAGAAACGTGTTTAGCCCATACAGTCTATGGTTTAGCCATTATTATGACGATGTTATTACACTGGCTAAAGGCCGCCAGAGCCCGCCGCTCAGAGAGTCTTCCTGTCGCCCTAGCAACATATCAACCAATTAGGCCTACGTTCCAGAGGGAGGCTTTCTACAACTTGCTTCAACAATTACATTTTAAAATGAAAACAAATTAAACACACACCAGTCAACAATAAATCAGGTTTATATTAGTATATTTTCTTAATAAATGTGAATAATAAAAATAAACTACACATTTATTTTAATCAAACTTGCACGGGCGGGCCAGTACCGCCCTGGCCCATTACTGGCTACGGGTCTGACCGGAATCATATGTATTTTAGCCTGAAGCAAGCCGACAGCTTATGCACAAGAGAACATTCCTGGACCCCTGCTACCATGATGACCATGACCTGAATGTTGAAGAGACCAAGAAACGGTCATCCTCGGAGAAGAGAGAAGAGAGAGAACAAAATGAGGAGGAAGCCGACGTCGAGCCGCAGCCCAAAAGAAAAAAAAATCAGCAAGCACTGTTAATAAATGCCAAATTAAAGTGTTTTTATTTTTATTTATTTTTGAGTGCTGACTTCTCATTTATGTAGTCTAAGCTCATTTGGGAAGTTTTTTACACATTAGAATTATTGTGCTTCTATTTCACTGAGCTCTGTCTGTTTGGCGCGCATCGGCGCTCGTTCGTCTGTGGAGATTAGCAGAGAATCGCTAAAGCAAAAGCTCATGCACTTCTGACAGCAAAATGCGACTTACAGATGGAGAATGTACCTGTGAAATGTAAATTATGCATTAAGGAAATCAGCACATCTCAAACACATTAAACAGTGTGTCACTGTCAGCCTCACACGCAGCCTTTCTGTCAGCGCTTCTAACGGGGCGAGCGCGAGACGCTTTGAACTAAACTATAGAAACTATAGCCTACTAGGAGAGAAATAAAACGCAGAAATTATTTAAATGCAAAACAAACACCACAAGAAGCTATTGACTGACCACGAACAGGAAATACAACTTATTTGCTTAATTTTTTTATTCGTTTCTGTCTTGAGGTCTTGCTGTTTTTTTTTCTTTTAGAAAATTACATTTTGGGCAAAAATTGTGTTGTAAATAAATCAAAAAAACATTTCGCAGGGTTAGGGAAATGTTAGATCATGACTTTGCCTCTGGATGCCGTTCGAGATATAGACTTCATTAATGTGACTTTGTTCTGGTTTGATGGTTTCTTTTCTTAAATCTTTTAATTTCGCAGGTTTATTTTATCATCTTTCACTTTTAATCGCATCTCTTACTGTGTGTGGTAAACATGGGAAGGGAAATGAAAGATATCATGAATAGAGTATTCATTCGATTTATTAATTTGTTCCCTTATTTCAATTAAATATATGATTAGGAAATACATTCCAAGGACTTGATGTGTTCTTCATAACCATTTAATTTTGACAGTGTCATTAAGTGTAAGACTTGCAGTTTGTCCCCCTGCTCTTTAGGATTACTAATTGCCTCCTTTATTAAATAGTTGTTTTTTCTCTCTCTCCAAATGAAGTTATAAAGAATCACATTTACCTTCCACCTTTTGGCAATAGTACCCTCCCAAATATTCAGATATCCCTCACTAACCACAAATTACATTTCTTTTTTGTTTTCTCAATAATTGATTCAAAATTGAACAGACTCCTTTGTTTTTCATTTGTACAAATGAATAAACCTGTATATGTCTGCAATACCTTTATGCCGGGAGGCGTGACTTGCCATCGAGTCACTTAGTTTATCTTTAACATTCCCCTCTGATCGCTGCATTTATTCTGGTCTTATCTATCACCTTCTAATCACTGAACAGACAGTAGTGCTAAGCAGCCTGGCACCAGAAGATCTTTTCTTCTTTTGCTGCTGCCACTTGGACTGAAATCTGAAAATGATTTTATCAGTGAAGATCATTTTGATGTTCTGCTCGGTGGCTGCAATGACCGCACAAGACCGTGAGTGTTTTTGTTCCCCTCCTATAACAAATGTTACAATTCAGCCGTTTTGAAGTGCTATCATGTGTAGCTAAAAGAAAAAAAGAAAGAACTCCTTTACTTGTAGTTGAAGACACATATGAACATCAATATTGTGGTTTTTACAGTACTACTGTACCTGTAGAAGTAGATTTGCCAACTTTTGCCACTGAGGAGTATTTAATAATCCTACATAATTTTAGGACATTGTATTGTTCTGTATAAAAGCAGAACAGATTTTCTTCCTCATCTGTTGATAGGTTGGTCAGTTGGGTAAAACAATTATAAGAGTTTTGATCAGCAACTTAAAAATGTGATTCTTCACTCACTAACCTCATCAAGTGCAGGGCAGGGTGGTGATGTGTCTGCCTTTACTCCTAGTGCCTGATCCTACTTGATGTGCAAAGACAGATTTATCTCTATTATTAAATAACATACTGTATAATGGTTATAGGCAATCAATTAGTTTTGCTACCTCAAGTGTACTTGTTTTGTTTATTATTTGAAAAACATAATTAGATGTACATATACATGACATGCTTATAGTGAAAGTGTAGTTTGAATGTTTTATTTCTAGTAAATGTAATATTGTATTATTTTATTTCTGTCAGGTTCTTGGCAAGGGAGGAACTCAGGTGCAGACAGGGATTCTCAAACAAAGGGTTTATTACAAAAAGGGGAAACAAAAACCCACGAGGGGGAAAACACGGAGCAAGGTAAAGACTAAATAACTAAAACAGGACTGGACTGACAAGATAAACAAGGACTCTAAATACTAACTATAAACAAACACTGACGGTAATACAAACACTTCTTAAGGAACAATCACAGAGTGGAACAATCACAATCACAGGTACAATGAACCGACGCAAGACAGAGCACACTAGGAGATCTAAATAGGGGTACTAATCAAGACACGACAGGTGTTACAGATAGGACAATCAAGACACGACTAGGTTAACAAGGGGGGCGGGGCAAGGGAACGAGACAACACAAGCACATGGCCCAAAGACAAGGCCATGCGCTTGTACACAAAACACGGGTCTGTCATGATCCTGCCTCAAGACTAGGAAAAATCAAGGACACGAGGGCAGGATCATGACAGAACCCCTCCCTTAAGGAGCGGCTTCCAGACGCTCCTCAAGGGAACATCAAACACGGGACATGACTGACATGACAGACTGGGACACAGACACAAACCAACAAGACATGACTAATAATAACAAAGGCAAACATGAAAACACAATGGCAGGGTTAGGGTGACATAACAAAAAAAACAAACAGGGAAGGGGAGGGGGCGGGACCACAAAGTTCATGGGGGGCAGACCAGGGTGAGTGGGTGGGGCAGGAGTTTTAGAAGGACAGGACGAAGGCTGACGACGGGGGGTACGGGCAGGTCTGGGTGGTGAGGGGCGGGGAGGGTTCTCGGGATAACTGACAGGAGCAGACACAGGACGCGGGGCAACACTTACGGGACGCGGGGCAACATCAACAGGACGAGGGGCGACTACATCAACAGGGCACGGGGAGACAACATCTACTGGGCACGGGGAGACGACAGGACACGGGGATACAACATCTACTGGACACGGGGCCACATCAACAGGACACGGGGCCACATCATCTACTGGACACGGGGCCACATCTACTGGACACGGGGCCACATCAACAGGACACGGGGCCACATCAACAGGACACGGGGCCACATCAACAGGACACGGGGAGACAACGGCTGGACACTTAGGACTTCTGGGGACAGGGTCAGGGGACAAAACAGGACTGACGGGGACTTCTAGGATTTGGACAAGACGGGACAAATAATCAGAAAAGGCTTTAGCAGCCAGGACAACTGGCATCTCCTTACGAGATGAGACAGACTGTACAAGAGTCTTTGCTGCAGAGTCGGCCGCGGCTCTCTCCTCCGCTCTCACGACTGCAGACTTGAATACGGCTCTCTGTTTTGCCGGCTCGGGCACGCTCACCGCTGCCGGCTCGGGCACGCTCACCGCTGCCGGCTCGGGCACGCTCGACGCTGCCGGCTCGGGCACGCTCGACGCTGCCGGCTCGGGCACGCTCGACGCTGCCGGCACGGGCACGCCAGCTCTCGACGCTGCTGGCACGGGCACGCCAGCTCTCGACGCTGCTGGCACGGGCACGCCAGCTCTCGACGCTGCTGGCACGGGCACGCCAGCTCTCGACGCTGCTGGCACGGGCATCCAGCATTGCCTCCTGTCCGCTGAGTTCCATTCTGGTCGGTTCATTCTGTCAGGGTTTTGGTAAGGGAGGAACTCAGGTGCAGACAGGGATTCTCAAACAAAGGGTTTATTACAAAAAGGGGAAACAAAAACCCACGAGGGGTAAAACACGGAGCAAGGTAAAGACTAAATAACTAAAACAGGACTGGACTGACAAGATAAACAAGGACTCTAAATACTAACTATAAACAAACACTGACGGTAATACAAACACTTCTTAAGGAACAATCACAGAGTGGAACAATCACAATCACAGGTACAATGAACCGACGCAAGACAGAGCACACTAGGAGATCTAAATAGGGGTACTAATCAAGACACGACAGGTGTTACAGATAGGACAATCAAGACACGACTAGGTTAACAAGGGGGGCGGGGCAAGGGAACGAGACAACACAAGCACATGGCCCAAAGACAAGGCCATGCGCTTGTACACAAAACATGGGTCTGTCATGATCCTGCCTCAAGACTAGGAAAAATCAAGGACACGAGGGCAGGATCATGACAATTTCTTGCTATTCATGTTCTAACCTTGAGATGGCACTTCCTTTTGGATAAGATAGTGTGAACTTTTTGATCTTTGTGTCACTGCTGACGTTTTTATTGCTTTCAAAGTCATTAAGCAATTTGTATTGGTTTAGCTAGATGATTTCTCACCTGTCATGGTAAAGCTTCACAACTGGAGCACTTATTTGATCACAAAAAAGTTATTCCATGAAGCAAGGAAAAAATAAATAATCTTAAGAGTAACATTTCTGGTAACATCCACCTGATCACATTTACAGTAATCACAAAATGTATTTGGTAGCTGTACTTCTGGATGCTTTACAGATCACACATTGGATAATGAGATATTTTCATCAGGCAGACTAGACTATGGAAGAATATAAGTGATGGTGTATGTATTTTCCCAGCTGTTTTAGTGAGAGAGCAGTACAGAGAGAGGTTATGCTAATTTATCACTGTTCCCAGGTAATATTTGATGTTCTTCCAATGTTCATCACAGTAACTTTTAAATATAAGAAGTAATTTTCCTTAAAGGGACAGTTCACTCAAAAATGTTAATTCTGTCATTGTCTACTTTTCCCCACCACAGTACACTGAGTCAATATTAATATTTTATCATTGTTTTATCCGTCAGCTTTTGAGGGGTCGGGCAGTGAGGATACCACAGCCACTACACCAGAAGGTAAAAATGCAAATTCTGTCATTATTTACTGTTGTGTTGATGGTTCAGATTCTCTAGCCTTTTTTCCATCACAGACAATAGTTTTCATATGGAACTTTATTTTTTCACTGTTTTATCTGTCAGATCCTGAGGGGTCGGGTACGGATACAACAGACCGTCCTGTCACTACAACACAAGGTACTCACATCTTCATATCCAGCAGGATCCATTTTAAAAAAAATAATAGGATAAAGTTGTACTTAAAGCAATTACTCACACACAGTAGCTTACCCACTATCACCTCATTACAACCATGTATGATTTTCTTTCTAATGTGGAACCCATTGGGTCCTCATAGGTTCAAAATATCCTCTTAGAATAACCTTATTGTTTATTATTTTACAGGGCCCTGTGATGCAAGTCCTTGTATCGGAGAGAGTACCTGTGATGCACGGTTTGACGGCACATATGTTTGCCTCTGCCGGCCTGGACTGGTTTACGATCAAATAAGCGGCTGCGTTCAAAGTATGACTGGCTCACTTTTCAATACTTTTTTAAGTTTTTGAGACCGCATAAAACAGTCAGCCTTGGTACAGAAATTAAGCTTAAATTATTAAATATTCTGGTGACTTCTTTCATGTGGTGTGACCTGACTTTAACAGTTAAAGTACAATAACTACCTTGCTGTTTTACCATTATGAATTTGGAATCATTGAACACATTCAAATATTTAATACATTTGGTATCATTTCACATACTAATTATGTTTTATACTTCTTTTTTTAATTAATTGCAGCAAAGATCTTCCCCGGAGCTTTAACATTGTCTGATACGTTTAAACCAGAAATGACTGACAGGACGTCCCAGGAGTTTCAAATTATATCAAATAGAATAGAGAAAGAGGTAAGAGACTGAATTGGGGAAGGATTGAAGTGTAGTCTTTTTTTCTTGCTTTGTAAAGGATGATTGTTATAAATAAACAGATAACAGTTGATGTCAAAAAGCATTGCTTTGTAATTTTTTCAATCCAAATACAGCTCAGTACAGTCCTTGATGGCAATGGCTACATAGGTTGCATCGTTTTGAGTCTAAGGTGAGTAACAATTGTTACAATATTAGTATTTGCTTTAAACACTAACCTGTTGATCTTATAGCTGCAAACAAAGTTGCCACTTTGACTTACCGTTAAGTTCTAAAGTTTTGAAGCTTCGATATGGTAACTAGCTAAAAACTACGAGTTGAAGTGCTTTACATCTCCACATGCATATTTCATGTTAAATAAGTTTGATAGAATGTGTGCTTCTCGTTGTAATTTCCTTGCATCCACCCTTACAGGCAAGGCAGTATAATTGCAGAAGTGCAGAATTTCTATGACATGTCATCCACTGTCACAAAAGAACTGGTTGAATCTCAGATTGAGGAAGCAATTGTTGAAAAGAAAATATCAGGCGCCACCGAATTCAAAGGTACGTCTAATGCTTCTTGTCATTTGTTTTCCAGCAGTACCAGAGTAATGAATGATTTGTAAAGCATGAGAAAGAAGCATACATTAGTAAGTTTCACATTTTTACTTGATTCACAGAAAACTCAGTGTGTGATCTTGGAGCTTGTGACAGTACCACCACAAACTGTGAGGAACTGGTTAGTGGTGTTGCAATGTGCACTTGCAAAGAAGGATATGTCAGATCACAGTCCACATCTCAGGCCTGCCTTGGTAAATGTCTTGAAACGTAATTACTCATTGTTATTATGTACACACAACTTCTGGTTGACACTCAGACCCTTTTACAATGGCGCTCTCAATCTCCTTACAGCTTGTCCAAATGGGGAAAAGGCAGTGGACTCAAAAATCTGTGAAAAGTAAGCACTTGGAACATGTCATATGCAAATTTGTATGATTCTATATGAAAAATAAATGTTTTATTAGAATCATTTCATGCAAATTCTATTAATATTGTCCCGGGCCCACTGCGGTCCTCTATGCTATAGTGTACTCATTATGCCCATCCAATGAAATTTCCGTCTAATCCCTGTGAATTTAAGTGACAGATCTGTAAAATATATATTAAATTCGCCATGAAATAATTATTTTGAAATCATTTTTAATAGAATATTGCTATCTTCTATATTACTATACATCGTTCATTTTTCCAGTGCACCTTATAATCTTTAATCAAAGGAACTCGATATCTTTTCTCTGATGGTCCTCGTGTTTAAGGACATGAGAGCGGGACAAACCCCTCCCCAGCAACCCGTCACTCACATGCGATTGCAGCAACAGATCTTAGGAAGGTTAGAGCCATTTGTTTTTGACAGGAATGAAAATGAAGCTGTAAGGGTATGTAAATGATAAAAAATAGCTGTAAATGATATGATATAGGACCTTTATACAGTGTGTGCCATAGTAAAGTCTGTAAGCCTATCCCTCACAGCCTTGTTTTTTTTTCATGTTAAAAATAATATTGCATCTAACCTGATAAAGGTCTACAGCAAATATTGCTGCCATCATATCACCAGCCTGTGAGATTGCGTGTGTGCGTGGGTGGATGAAGGTCAAGAGAAAGAGTATATGAACTTGTCATAGGCTCTCTCATAACTTTTTGGTGTTTTAAACCATGTGTGCATGAGAGAAAGCCTATGGAAGCGCCAGTGATTGAAATAATATACTTTCAAACATACTGATAAAATAACAAACTATTTAAAACCACGTTCACATATATTCGGATACAACAGTCATACACCACTATTAGGACAGCATTTCCTGTGACTATATTTGGAGTACAGTTCAATTGATACATAAATGATAAATGATACATCAGTCATGCAGCGCTCCAGACCGCGCACCCCATGCCGAGCCCTGTTTTAGATTCATAACTTATTATATGCATATTTTTGATGAATAAGCATCTATATGATTTGTTAATGTGCTATAAAGAAAAACAAAATGCTGATGATGATGCTATTTATGGCATAAATAAGGTTTATGACCTTACAGTTCAATTTTGATGTGGCCTTAGATTTATAGTCTGTTTTTAAAACATTTCCGATGAGGAGAAGCCTAATCCTTCTTTGCTTGTGTGTGTGTGTGTTTGTGTGTGTGCGTGTGTCTGTGTGAAGTGCAGTCCAATGAAATAGTGGGGCAATTTTATAATAATAGCTGCATAATAACAGGCCGCGTAATAATAATAATACATTAATAGGAGAATGAGCCTAATATCATCTTGACTGTCAAGTCACCTTTATTTATACAGTGCTTTAAACAAAATACATTGCGTCAAAGCACTGAACAACATTCATTTGAAAAACAGTGTGTCAATAATGCAAAATGATAGTTAAAGGCAGTTCATCATTGAATTCAGCTATGTCATCTCTGTTCAGTTTAAATAGTGTCTGTGCATTTATTTGCAATCAAGTCAACGATATCGCTGTAGATGAAGTGACCCCAACTAAGCAAGCCAGAGGCGACAGCGGCAAGGAACCGAAACTCCATCGGTGACAGAATGGAGAAAAAAACCTTGGGAGAAACCAGGCTCAGTTGGGGGCCAGTTCTCCTCTGACCAGACGAAACCAGTAGTTCAATTCCAGGCTGCAGCAAAGTCAGATTCAAAAAAGACATCTACTATTGTCGATTTCAGTGACTATCATCGATACACAATACTATCGTCACAACACTAATAGCAAACAACAACAATCCAATGATCCAATTAAATCTTCTCTTCATTTTTTAAATTGTTTTACATATATAATAAGAAAGAAAAGACAATTGCAACTTTTGTTTCAACCTAAATACACAAGACTACACCATTCAAATTATTTTTTTCTAGCAAAAAGTGCTCCTTACCTAAACAGCTGACTGTATTAATTATTTAATATAATATAATATAAATATTGTTATGGGTGTTGTGGTTGCACAGTATCACAAAGAGCTCTTTTTTCTCATTTTAGATGTCCTTTTGGCTTCGCTGGGTTCAACTGCAGTGATCGTAAGTCATCCGTCCACAATCATCTGAATCAAGCTGCATTTCTCTGTTATGTTCAGTTGGTTGGTTTGAGGAACATTTGTGCATCTGTTTGTAATGCAAATTCTCATTACAGCATATCTTTTGGTGGTGATCGTGGTGTCCACTGTGTTGGGTGCATTGCTTATCATCTTTATTGTGGCCCTGATAGTTGTAAGCTTCAGGTGAGGGTCCACAACACAGTTTCTAGAAAACAACATTCTTCCAATGTTACCTAACATGGTAACACTTTATAATAACTCTCATGAATATAAATCATTAACAAACTATATATAATGCTTAACGGATCATTAGTTAATATATAGTCAAATAGCTTAAAACGAGATAATGTGCTTACTAATATTTACTAATAAACTCAATAAACATTACATAATGATTAACAGATAATAATTTCTTGTAAATGAAAGTGCTTAAACATGTCGTTAGACTTTTAATTCAGATGATCATGCACATCTCGAAAATCTACAAATTACTTTAACAGATATTATGTGATCATTTGTTAAAATCATTTGTAGATTTTTGAAAAGTGCATGATCATCTGAATTAAAAGTCTAACGACATTTGTAAACATCAACTAGTGATCAGTTAAGCATTCATAGTGTTTGTTAATGATTTATTAAGAAAAGTGTTATAAAGTGTTACTTAACGTACAGATTTTTTTTTTTGTGCATCCTTTTATAATTGTAGGAATCAGAAGAAAGACTCCTCATCTGAGGTAGACTTTAGCTCAAGCTATGGAAATAAGGAATTGCATAAACCTACAGGAATTCCCAGGATCCCTCGGGCCAACCCTGATGATGGCTGGAAGTCTAACAATCTGGAGATGACCAATAGTGGAAGAAATCAGGCACTGGTTGTCAGAGATCGGCCAGAAAGCAAAGCGGTAAGTCCAAAAGTACAATGTTATTCACTGGGCTTATTACAGGCCAGTGATAAATGTATTATTTATTAATATATAATGTATTTATCTAATAATTAATTTATTCTATAATAAATAATAAATCAATTAATTAAGCATCTGCAAGTATTTAAAAACATTATTTGTGTTTTTGTAGCGCTACACTGATTTCGATGAGGACACGAGCTATAGGGGTCCCTCAGCGTACTCGGGCTACGGTGGGAGAGGAGTGGACAAAGGTGGTGTCCACAACCCATCCTTTCGACAAGATGATGACAGAACGCGCAGATACTAAGTGCTTAGAAAAGCGATGAATGAATGAATGAATTAAAATTATAGTTAACACCAATTAACCAGGGCACTTAGATGATTTTTCGGTAACACTTTAGAATAAGGTTCCATTAGTTAATGTTAGTTAACTACTTTCGTTAACATGAACTAAGCAAGAACAATCCTTCTACAGCATTTATAAGTCTTAGTTCATGTTAATTTCAACATTTACTAATGCATTATTTAAATCAAAAGTTGTGCTTGTTAACATTAGTTAATGCACTGAGAATTACCATGAACTACCAGGAACTAACAATGAATAACTTAATTTTCATTAACTAACATAAACAAAGATGAATAAACACAGTAATAAATGTATTATTGATTGTTTGTTCATTTTAATTAATACATTAACTCACATTAACTTATGGAACCTTATTCTAAAGTGTTACTGATTTTTCTTCATCTTCATGTGGAATTAATTACATTTTTTATTTATTTGTTGATCAAAGTTCGAAGGTTGCAATGAAAAGCTGTTATTGTCATTTTATAATCATCTTACAATAGGAACAGGTCAAATTTACTTTATATTTACATTTGGTGGCATTAGCAGCTAATAAAATTTAGCCCATTGGCTTTCCTATTGATCTAAGCCTCAACTTAAAACATATTTGACCAAAATGTCTTTCCTGAATGTTTGAATGGAAGCTATGTTGCAGAGGCCTTAACTTATAATCATTGACCCCTCCCCCCCGAACAAAACAATTTTTAAAAACACATCCATTTATTCAGGGAGAGAAATGATTAATAACTGTTATTACTGTAATTATTAGATTTGAAATATGTCATTACTATACAGCACCAAATGGATGTATTTCATTACTAAATATATTTTTAAAAGGATAAAAACAGTATAATTTGTTTGTATTAAAATAGACAATAAATAATTAGATTTCTGATTTTTTCTATCGTCTTTTTTCCAACCAATTTCTTTGTTTTCTGTTAGTTTATGACATGAAACAAGTTATATATTCTCATCAAATGTTGCTCTCATTTTCACAAAGTCCGTCAATGTCTACATTTATGGAACGCTTAGGATCTCTCACTTTAGGCAAAAACAATTAAATAAATAGATATGAATATTAAATGCTTAACTTTTGTTTGTTTGCAATATAATCTATGCCTATAAACATTTTCCTTCCTACTGTCATTAAAGGGGGGGGTGAAATGCTATTTTTTACACTGTTAAAGAGTTGGATTCCCATGCTAAACATGGACAAAGTTTCAAAAATTAAGTTGTACGTTTGAAGGAGTATTTCTGTTCCAAAAATACTCCTTCCGGTTTGTCACAAGTTTCGGAAAGTTTTTTTCGAGTATGGCTCTGTGTGACGTTAGATGGAGCGGAATTTCCTTATATGGGTCCTGAGGCACTTCTGCCGGAAGAGCGCGCTCCCGTATAGCAGAGCACTGAGAGCACAACAGACATTCACTGATCAGAGAGAGAGCGTCGCAAAATGTCACAAAAGAAGTGTGTTTTTGGTTGCCAGGGCAAGACAACCCTGCACAGATTACCAAAAGAGAAACAGCATTAAGGGACCAGTGGATGGAGTTTATTTTTACAGAGCATCAACGGAGTTGTGCAAGTGTTTGTGTTTGTTCCCTGCATTTCTAAAATGCTTGTTTTACAAACAAAGCCCAGTTTGACGATGGATTTGCGTATCATTTATTTCTTAAGGATGATGCAATCCCAACGAAAAAGGGTCACGATTGTGTGTTGGAACCACAGGCGGTGAGTAAAACTGCTTAAAATATCTCTGCCTCCTTGTTAGTGCGTCCGCCTCCCATGCCGGAGACCCGGGTTCGAGCCCCGCTCGGAGCGAGTCCTTGCTGCTGCTGCTCTCGTTCAGTTTCAGCCTTCACAGCTGTCACATCTTCCAAACGCTCTCAAAGCAACTGGCGCTCGTGATTCTTTAGCTCCGCCCACACGTCACGCCTCCAGCCACTCGTGTTTTTCTGGGAAAAATCGGTACAGACTATCTTTCTCTTATGAATATAATAAAACTAAAGACTTTTTGGAGTTATGAAGGATGCAGTACTACTCTATAGGTACTCAAGATTAACAGGATATTGAGTGAAAACGAGCATTTCACCCCCCCTTTAAATTTGTTATTTGATTGTATAATGTACACTAAGTAAACATCGAAAACACCTGTTTTAACGCCACGGATATCGCAAAGTGCATTTGCAGCTTTTGACCACTGAGTGGCGCTTTAACCACAAGTTATCAAACAAGCGCATCAAAGCACATTTTCGCAAATAGACGTCAGTTTTGCCTCACTGATGTGTTACATTTGAATGCTTCAGTCACGAAAAATGAAAGAAAAACACTATAGTTTAAATATTTAATATATTTAATATTTAATATTCACAGATGAAAGTTTGGTATTTATGAAGTTATGTGCATTTCTTAGAACGAGAAAGAGTCTGTGCTTATATTTTCTAAGCTACATGGTATTAAACCATATTTTAGATTGGACACATTTAAAAGGTGTGCAGTATCATTTATATTACATTAATTATGCGTTACATTATTCAGAAATTGAGAAATTAAGATTAAGAAATTGTTGCATGCTTAAATGTGAACCACTGTAATTTCGTTCCCATTATTAATGCCTAATTTGCCTAAAACAAGAAACGAATAAAAAAATTTTTACGATGTAAAAAAAAAAGCTTTAGTAATTTACAACTAAAGTAATTTTAGAGTAATGTTAGAGTCTGCGCTGCGGATCATTTCAGAAAGATAACAGCTTTAACACCAGTATTAAAGACTTTTTAAAATAAGTTGAGCTCAAAACTCACTCTTAATTAGCAGCAAGTGTTTTAAATAACTTGATCCAATGTGGATTATAATCACTAAACAAGGCAGAAATATTTAGAAGCGATGTAAAAGACTGTGCACGCTAAACATTAACGTTACCATAGTAAACATGGTAAATGTGACTGCTTGGAGAAGTCATACGTCAGCTTCTTATTCTCTATCACAATTGTGTATTTATTAAGCAACATTTTATTTGTGATCGTGAATGTTTGAGGGAGGCTTTAAGACCAAGTGGAATCCTCTGTTCCCGCCTCACAGCGCGCGGGTCTCCGAGGCTTCACTGTCTGCAGTTTGACTTTACTGAATCAGATTGAGGCGAACTTATTGATCATGAGCCCAACATTTAGCAAGGCAGGAAAAGTCTAACGGAAGGAAGACGTATATCATTGAGCTAATGCTGTTAAAGAGAGAGAGAAGTCTAGGACTATTCTTAAACTTGGAGCTCATTATATTGAAGTACAAATCCAAACACCAGAAACATTACGCATTTTATGAATAATGAAATGTTATGAAAAGTATGCATTTTATTTATTCACATGCTGTATGGTTGAAATAATATTTTAGTTCACAACTTTAAGTTCCGTTGTTTAAAAAAATGCTTTATTGGCTAATGTTTCATAAACCTTCAGTTGTTATGCTCTAAAGTATTTTTAATGACATTATTTTATTATTATTATTTGAATAATTGTAGCTTACATAAATAGGTAAAGCAAAACAAATATTCGGATTGTCCCTTATTTTTCCCCTTGTTTTCCTAAAGAATAAACACAACAAGAATAAACATGATAACATATTATTAATTAATAAAAATAATTTAAGCAATTAAAAACTTTTTTTAAACTTGAATTTAAATACAATTAAACTAACTTTATATTCTCAAGGAGTTTATAAGTTAAAAAAAAGTTCTAAATGAACTTGTGTTAACAATATAATTAGAACTAACAATATAATTCGATTTTTTAAAATGAACAATTCCTGTTTAAAATGGGACAGCAACCTTTATATCAGTGGTTTTCAACCTTTTTTTCCAGCGAGCCGCACTATGGTCTAAGTGCAAGTCTACGCATATAATTTCCATATTACATAAGCAATACAAACCAACCTGATTTATAATATTATAGCCTAACTATTATGATATATATTACATTAATTGAAACAAACAATTCTACTCCCCATAAATAAAACACCTGATGCTGTCGGGAGCTGACCAATTTTGTGAGATTCAGCTTGAAAGGAGTAACACAAAGAAGTTGCGATTGTAACGCCTGTGTTATACTTTCCGCATGAGCAATCCGGACGCGTACACGGCCAGCGCGGACGCAGACTTCTTCAATTTATACTTCTGAATGCGCAGGCTGATGGCCAGCTCTGCAATTGCCCAGAATTATTGCACATCTGACTCTCTTTATATTCTTTTATTGACGGATTGCACAGGTTCAAGTAGCAATGAGCTTCTTCACTCTGCCTGGCTGCACATGTGCAATTTTGCTTTTGAAGCCAACTTACCAGGCGCACCTGTCCGCGCGGTCGTCTGCTAGAGCCTCTGCACACACTCTCCAATGACGATTTTTACGTCACGCCTACCTAACGGTCCATAGCGGACTCGAGGACGCAGAAAGTTTGACAGAGGGTTTAAGATGCAGGCTTGCATGACCTGATGCGCAACATTTCAGAAAATGTGCGTTCACAAATGTAGCCTATTTTGATCCAAATATGGAAAGCACTTTTGAATTTAACAATATGAGGTTCTCTCTTGAGATATTTTGCCACATTTCTTCCTTCAATTAAGGATTGTTACATAGTGTATGGTGTTTCCATTTATCTGAACTTCTTCAAGTGAATTGCGGGGCAAAAAAAAAAAAAAAAAATCCAGCACTTCTCCTTCAATACTGATACTGCGACTATTGACAGTTTGTACATGTTCATTCGCTGGCATTATTTTGAATCTCATGTTTTTTTTTTTTTTTTTTTTTAAACACGCTAAAAATAAATCAGAGCTTGTGAGAGGAAATAAATAGGCTATTAGAAAGTATTTTACAACAAATCCTTTAAATGTAACAAATTTATCAGAACAAAACAATAATTAAAAATATATAATTCTAGTGGATAAATATAATTGCAGTATATAATATAGGCTTAGTAATAAATAATAATAATAATTTAAAGCTAAGCATAAGGTAAGCTTGGGCTTTCTCAATCGGGAGAAATCAAAAGTTTCCATAGTTGTGATGTTGCCCATTTGAAGCTTAACTATTATTCATGAGGTAAATAGGCTGTGTGCGTTTCAGTATCTATGAAAAAAAAAAAAAACATAATTAACAATATGTCAAAGTGCTCACGCCGAATGTCTGGTGAACGACTGCTGTTTCCAGTGAATATGTGCGAGAGGCACCAGCGATCAAACAGCTGAAATAAATAACACTTAATTTTTGGTCAAACCTAAGGCATAATTCAAAAATGCTGGTAGTTTGAAAAATCAAGAATAATAACAGAGTTAATACTAATTATTGCTAAATGCTGGACCGTTCCCATTTTGCTCTGCATATGGAACCTGAAGATTTTTTTAAACCAAGAATGAATCGAAATGAAAATGAAATTAAAACATTTAGCTTATATAGGCCTTATATTTATTTACTGTTTAATAAAAATAGCATGCATAGGATCTTTTGTGTTAAGGTCTTTTAATTTTTGTTTAGAAGACTGTAGTCTAAGACTATCCTACATTTTAAAAATTAACCAATTGTAAAACAAACTGTTTTTTTTTAATGTTACAATGTTATATCATAATGTTATTGTTGTTTTACTTCCTTCTTTTATCTCATTTTACAATTACGTTCATTTCGCAATCCGTCCCTTTGCGCTACCTGGCGGTAGTTTCGCGAATGATTTTAACAGGCAGCTGAATTACAGTTACCACCACGGTACTGCCGCGGCGGTAAGCCCCAGAAAGGCTGGCCACCTACTGTAAAGCGTGAAGAGTAGTGGCCCTATTACTGAGCCTTGAGGTACTCCATACTGCACTTGTGATCGATATGATACATCTTCATTCACTGCTACGAACTGATGGCGGTCATATAAGTACGATTTAAACCCTAGTAATGCACTTCCACTGATGCCAACAAAGTGTTCAAGTCTATGCAAAAGAATGTTTTGGTCAATTGTGTCAAACACAGAACTAAGATCCAATAAAACTAATAGAGAGATACACCCACGATCAGATGATAAGAGCAGATCATTTGTAACTCTAAGGAGGGCAGTCTCAGTACTATGATACGATCTAAACCCTGACTGGAAATCCTCACATATACCATTTTTCTCTAAGAAGGAATATAATTGTGAGGATACCACCTTTTCTAGTATCTTGGACAGAAAATGGAGATTCGAGATTGGTCTATAATTACCTAGTTCTTTGGGGTCAAGTTGTGGTTTTTTGATGAGAGGCTTAATAACAGCCAGTTTGAAGGTTTTGGGGACATATTCTAATGACAATGAGGAATTAATAATAGTCAGAAGAGGATCTATGACTTCTGGAAGCACCTCTTTATTTATTATTATTAGTAGTCGTATTCTTATAAATAGGCCTATATATTGGCAGAAGAACGGATGTCATGCTGACATCATGCTGACAATCATAAACAACAGCACGTGGTGTCACAGGCGGTGGTCTTAAGAGTGCACCTGGAAAGACAATAATCTTTTCCGACACTCGTCTCATCGTAGAAGTTGAGAAATATCAAGTTCTTTATGATTCACACAATGTACTTTATAAGGACTTGCAGGAGAAGGAAAAAGCATGGGATGAAGTTGCAGCGGCTCTTATTGAAGATGGTAAATAATTTTATAGTGTTTTTGACGCTTTTGCTGGCAGACGAGCAAACAACTCAATATTTGATTCAAAATTGATTCAATTGGAACCATTTATTTACAATTTCTAAATTACACATATGCACACAAATAACAAAAGCAGGTCTGCGTATTTTTCATAGTCTTCTTAATAACAAATATAGCGCGATGGCCTTTCTTCTATCAACAACACGTACTGCACGGAAAACAAAGACAGCAAAACAAAGATGCAACAAAAGTTACTAAAACTAAGGGTACTCCAAGTGATATGCAACAAATATTTTAAATATATGGCTGCAACAATAAATATGTGTGAATATGGGGAGTGTATGAGCATATTGTGTGTTTTTGTGCATGTGTGCCTTTGTGTGTGTGCATATGTGTGTGTGTGAGCAAATTAACAAACGTATGTTTATCCCCACTCCAGAGAATGAACAAATGAAATGCCTTCTTTACTAGTCACAATGGTGACAAAAAAAAAAAAAAAAATCACTGAAAGTCTGGGGTTCCACTCCAGTGAGGCCACTCTGGGAAAGAACCCGAGCTTCATGTGTTGACCCTGTTCTTTTTGGCACAAGATCGAGGATCTTGTAATTGGCATCAAATACGACTTGAACATTGATGCTGTGGACTGATGTATGTCTTCTCATTTACAGTTGGAGCAATGATGCGTACATGGGTGCCATCGATGGTTCCTACAACTCCAGGGAAACCCGCAATCCTCATCAAATCTGCTTGCTTTTGCCGTATAGTTTGAAGGTCAGTTGGGAAGTCAATGAACTGCCTCACTATGTCTGGTGTGGTTAGTGCAGCAACAGTGGTATTTAAGACCCTGCTCACTGTGGACTGTGATGGCCCGAAGTCATCACTGGTGTATTGCTGCATTTATCCAGTCGCCAAGAAACGCAGAGTCATTATAACTTTCATTTCAGCAGTTAAAGTATAGTTTCTTACAGTGGGAGAAGTTATTGAATTTCTGACTAGGTCAGTAAAAGAATACCCTGACGATCAAGCCTGTATGGTTTGATCAACTCTCTGTCATCATATAATTCCAACACATTCTTTCGTTGTTGGAAACTGTGCGTCCTCCTCCTCTCTGCTGCCATCTTGTTACTCCTAACTGGTTAGGAGACCTCTCCAGCTCTCTTAAATAATTTAGGAGCGGAGACCTAGTCTTAACACTTAGGAACCTTTATGAATCACACTTATTCTTAAGTCTAGGAATAAAAGTAAAATGACGTCATTCTTCGAATTTTGACAGACGCGAGACTAAAATTTTACTCTGAGGGGCTTTATACATACGGCCCCTGGTCTTTGAAGGTCCATTAAAAGTTACTGGCGGCTCCTTTATTACTGTTTTATGAGGCATTCTACTGTTTGTTTTTTTAGAAATGTCAGTATATATCAATACAGTGCTTTCTACATTTATCATCTCTATCTATTGTTCCTGACCCTTTTTCATATGCTAAATATATTTTGCTAAATATTGCAACAAAATAATTGACTAATTTTATACTTAATACATGGAAGAAATGTTTGAGCTAATACTGGGGAGCTAAAGCTCTGGGGAGACTGATGTGAGAGATTCAGAGTCTAGTTAAGGAGAAATATCTGAACACAGTGCTTAAAGTTGTTGAGATCTCCTCTAATGCTTTAAAGAAGACCATTGTGAGAGTGGATGAGTTTTTGAAAGTTTTCTTTCATTGAAAGAAACGGTAGAGATCTTTCTTCCCTCTGGTTATCTTCAATGTCATCTATCTACATCATTTCAGTCGAAGACAACATGCATTTGTCATATTTGAAGTTGTTTTATGCAGACAGTGTTTTATTGCACAGTGTTTTAAAAGAAGAAATCATAACCTATATTTATATACATGCAAAAATGTGCTGTAAAAAAAATTGTTATAAAAAAAAAAGGTATTGCTCTTATACTAAACATCTTGCACTTGTACTAGTGTGACTGGAAAATGTGGTGTATACATTGCTGGACACTGAAGATAAATATAAACTAGTACCCCTTCATGTTCTGAAATGGTTAATGCTATTTAAATGATAGTTTTAATATTTACAATATTAGTAAAAGTTAAGGTTTCTGCTAAAATAAAACTGAAGACCTCTTAAGACAAAGATCTGGATGAGACATATAAGAGAATCAGGTTGTGTATCCTGAGCGTAGAGTAAACTCTGTCAGAGCTATAGTCTTGAGCAGCACATCCACGTGAAGCACAACTGAACCTCAGACAACAAGGGTTCGAATCCCTGCTGAAGGTACTTTCCTGCCCCTGTTCAGTTCTCACCTGTTCAGCTGTCTCTCGTCTCTTCTCCTGCTGTCCTCACCATTAAAGGTGAAGAAACACACTGCAGTAAAAACAGCAAGCTCTGTTTTGCAGTAAAACGTGTCTCAGAGTCTTGCAAGACAATAAAGAGAGCTCCCATGTTTCTCACCCATTGTCATTTTGGATTCCTTTCTTTCTGAACTTTCTCATGTCTCTGTTGTGTCTATTTTGTGTTTTATTTCTCCTAAGGATTTTTAGAAGAAACATCTGAGACACTTTTGAGACTAAAAGGAGAAATACATAAGAATCACAACTACGTCTCCTGAGGTTAAGAGCAACCACATTTTCTCATTTGTGTCTACTTCCACTTCTAAGGACTTTTAGGAGAAACATCAGAAATGGTGTGTATACTAATATGAGAGATATTCGAGAATCTCACTGAAGTCTCCTGAGTTAAGCAACCACTGAGCAATACATTAAATAATCACATGTGTACCATTAATTTTTAAATATTACAGTTATTACCAATACTGGTATATAGCAACACCTCTAATTAACATGATTATGATTTTTTTTAAAGATACTGAATGAATTAAATATATATATATATATATATATATATATATATATATATATATATATATATATATATAATTCATTCAGTGTTTCTCCATTATATATATATATATATATGGTAAGGTGATCAGATTTCTGAAAGTGAAACCTTTTCTATTTCAGTGGTCAGATTATAAAT
Organism: Carassius gibelio; assembly: GCF_023724105.1. NCBI lineage: Eukaryota > Metazoa > Chordata > Actinopteri > Cypriniformes > Cyprinidae > Carassius > Carassius gibelio. The sequence goes on along the minus strand of NC_068374.1, from coordinate 5,223,484 downwards.
AATTTTAAAAAGTATTAATATTATTATTATTTTTTTTAATGGGGACAAAACATTTTAGTTTTATTTATTTTTTAATTTTTTGTTTGTTTTTGTTTTAATTGTAATAGGTTCCCTGTATTACTATATATATTACTATTATTATAATAATAATTATTTACCGTTTTTGTCTGATTTTAATACAAATGTCATCAAACAAATAAACAAACAAACAATCAAGATTTTTTTTAAATAGTGAAAACTTGATATAATTCTGAGGCTTCACTCTCTGTTCTTCTGTTTCTTAGAAATGTGTACTTCCTCTTGATTCCTCTTAAAACACAGTATCACCAGTCTACTGACAACCACGTGTTCATTACAGTACGCAGACAAGCTGTTCATCTCAGAAAAATGTTATGGTAGCAGGTTTCTTTAAGTACCTGTGGTACCGAGTACCCGGTCAACCCGGTTCTTGATCTCTCCGAAAGCTGTGCAGATGAGCTTTTTTACATAAAAGCACTGAGACGTGGCCACATCAAAAAGAGGAAACACGCCAAACTAACAAAACACTTTAAAGACAGACACCCATACCAAATGAAAGAGTTGAAAGTAAAATGAAAGTTTCATTGCGTTTCCCATACATTTATTTATTTGTGGTACCCGCCACAATATCAAAACACAAACAGATTTCCCAGAAGGCTTTGACTTCGTTGAATAAACATGAGAACTGCACGTGTTGAAGTCGAAACCCGGCGCGGGTGTTTTTATATCACTGTATTTCTGAAGGCATCCGACTGTCTACAGAAAATGATGGATTTAATTTTCATTTCATCTTGCCTGTAACGCCTGAGCAGTGTTTGTGAGAGCCGTCATCGGGGAATCCTTTATCACTCCCGTTCTAAGCCCCTCCTGCTGCAGAGAATGAATTTACATATATACATGCTGCTACAAATAGAGCGCAATAGAGTGTAAAAAACAGGAGGATGTATTGATATTTACCATGTATACAGACCAGAGGCTTTTAAATGAATTGTGAATCTAAAATATGCATGTTAGAGAATGTACAAATAGCTATCATTGTTTGTGTCATATCAGTCAGAAAAGCAGTTCTGGGCTTTTTACCTAACTTAGTTGTTATTCTTGCCTTTTAAAATTAAATATGTACACAGTTTGGATTAAATTAAAGTATAGACAATTGTTTTAACCTTTTGAGCAGTACGGTCCCACACATGTGATTCTTATGTCCGTGCCCCTCGGAGTCTGGTCCCACAGACGGGATTTACAACGTTCGGTGACGTCACACAACTGTCAAATCCAAACTGAGCCAGAGAGAGACTCTTATTATCACAACCATGCAGTGTTATTAACCACATAATGCATATTTTAGGTTTAAGACATTTAAATATACATAAATACTAGAAAAAAAAAAACATTCAGAGTAAAAAAAAAACACACGCATATGTCTATGGAAGCGACAATAACAATCCTTTCAAATTTAATGTGCAGATGTGCTTTATTCATATCAGAAACACATGGTGTAAGTAACTATGAAGTTCACTCTAATCTTCACCCAGTTCACTGGCCACTCATTAATTGTATATCGGGAGAGATTGATACACACTCATTTACACATATTTATGAATCTGAATATCAGAAACAGTCCTTTTCCCCAGCCATGTTTCACAGAAGCACAGCATGGAGCAGTCCTGTATGTCCCTTTGCGTGGAGATCCGAACCCGAAGCTCATCCATCTTGTTTAGCAGAGACTGGACGTTAGCAAAAAGTATGACTGGGAGGGCTAACCTTCCACTGCTAACCAAACGCCGCAGTCGTCGTTCGGCCCCTCCCCGCCTACCGCATCTCCGCCTGGGCCTGTTGTTGTCCGGGTGTCGGCCTAGCGTCTTGTCGCCGTCTCTTGCTAGCTCAGGATAGGAGCTAAGCGTGCTCGTGTCTAAATGTCCGAAGTGACTGAACTCTCTCAGCCATAATAGGGTCGCCCGGTCGTAAATGTCATTTGCTGACCATGCTGTTACGATAGTATAGCGCAAAATAACAAGAAATAAACAAAATACTAATTTGACTCTGAGAGCTCCGCGACGTCGCCCTCTCAGGAGCGCCATCATCCTCCCCAAAAGATTGTGGTCGCAGAATCTGCTGTTGATGAACGTTTTTTCCTCAAGGTCTGGTGAGAATGTTTCCCAGGTCATTCCACGAAATCGGTGCATTTTTCAACTGAACCATTTAAAATGATTCAGTTCGATTTGGTGAACTGGTTCAAAAAGATCCGTTTACATCGAATGATTCGTTTGCAAACCGGACATCACAAACTGCTTTATTTTAAACTCTCTCTCAACAGACACGGAAGAGAAGACAATGCTGAATAAAGAAGTAGTTTTTGCTATTTTTGGACCAAAATGTATTTTCGATGCTTCAAAATATTCTAACTGACCCTCTGATGTCACATGGACTACTTTGATGATGTTTTTCTCACCTTTCTGGACATGGGCAGTAGACCGTACACACAGCTTCAATGGAGGGACTGAGAGCTCTCGGACTAAATCTAAAATATCTTAAACTGTGTTCTGATGATGAACGGAGATCTCACGGGTTTGGACCGACATTAGGGTGAGTTATTAATGACATCATTTTCATTTTTCGGTTAACTAACCCTTTAAAGTGATCATTGTAACTTATACATTATTAAATAACCTTAAGTTTTAGTATATTTAAAATCACATTTTTGAGTAAATTTTAAGTTTACTTCTTCATGCTTGGAATTAACTTAGTTAATTGGATATACGTTGTTTTCAGAAAGTAATAAAACAAATAAATAAAGTGAATGCATTATAAAGTGTACAGTCAAGTAAACACTGTCTATATAACATGGCCAAAACACTCACTCTGCATTAATATTATATCTCTGCATTATTCTAACATATCATTATAAATGTTATGGAGAAATGAAGCTGAAAAAGAATGATTGGCATTCATATCTGTATAAAGCTGCAGAAGTAGTTCCCAATAATCAGATTTTAGTCTATTTCAATATTGTGTGGAAGTGGAATGACTTACAGTTCGTCTTTAGGCCTAATAATTACACATTTCCATTTGAGTGATTGAAGATGGACAGAAAATACATTATAAAATTAAAATACTATATAAATGTTGAGGATATACTGTATTTAAATAATAGATCTCTAAAACAAAATTATTTAGCTAAAACACAGAATCTTTTTGTGGTGGATGCAGAAAATGCCCCATTTTCACTTTTGAAAGACACCTTTCCTGTAGGACCAGATATGAAAGTACATGTACTGTAAAATGTCATTACATGTATGTAATATGTGTGTGACAAATAAAGAAACTTGAACCAACTTGTGCGGAACAGATTGACATTTATGCACCTGTCAAATCTCATTCGGTGTTATCTCATTATTTTTCCTAATGTATACTGGAAATAATAGTCCGTGATGCTGCACACATGAACACAAACGTGAAATATCCCTCACACTGCCAGCTGTAGCATTTGGACTGATAAGACACACAACTATTGGTTACATTTAACAAATAATATATAACGCCTCCTCATCTAACCAAAAGGAAGCCATCACCTTGGTTTTAGGAATAATTGTTCAACTTCGCATGCACTCTTTGATATAATTGAGGAAGTAACTAATGCTGTAGACAAAAAGGAATATGCAATAGGGTTATTTATTGACCTAAGTAAAGCATTCGACACATTAATCCTCTTGTCCCAAACTCTTCTTGGGTCGTTTGGTTGGCCCGTATGTTTACGTTTACATGAGCTGTCCTTGTCGACAGAACCAGCAGCAGACGGTAAACAGTAATTATGTTCCATAAATAAGTAACACAATCCACCATAAAATGTGCAAGAAGAACTAAATAAGGAACTGCTTGAAGCAAGCTAGTGGTTTGCTGGACGATAGACACTACTTCCGAATTTGTCCACGACACTGTTGTCATGTGGTTTCTAAGTCAGTAAAGGCGGTTACAAAGGGTAATTAATGTCATTGACAGGCGACTGCACTGCCCCGTGTCACGGTTTAGAAGGGGAATTTTCTCATGATTTACAAGTAGTTTAAAACATTAGAGATATTGTTAGTAATCAGCTGGACAAAATATATAACACTAGCCTAGTGGTTTTTGGATATTTTACTGCAAATATCTTACAAATCGTACCTTTAAATTATGATATTTTAATTATTAAGATAGAACAGTATGGGATTAGAGGGGTAGCACTACAGTGGGTTACTAGTTACCAAAAAAAATAGAAATCAATGTGTGATAGGAGATTATCAGTCAAGTTATCAAGAAATTGTGGGTGGTTTCCCCACAAGGTTCCATTCTGTGCCCAAAATTGTTTAACACGTATATAAAAGATATTTGTAAAATATCTCAAATATTGAGATTCATTTTGTCTGCAGACATAAATATTTCCGCACTGTGTCAAATTGTTACTTTTGAACTCAAACGTGTTAATAAGTTCAACAATAAATTCAAACAAAATAAATTATCACTAAATCTGAGTAAAAGCAAAATGATGATGTTTGGCAACGGTAATTTCAATGTTCAGGAATCAATTCAGATAGAGGGTGTTGTTATAGAGCGGGTGCATGAAATTAAATTCCTTGGAGTTATTATAGATGATAGAATTACTTGGAACTTTCATATTAAATATTTAATCACTAAATATCAATAAATGTTTCAGTAATTGTCAAAGTAAAGCATATTTTTAACATCAAAGCTTGCATATTTTATACTGTTCTTTGATCTTGCCCCATTTACATTATTGTTCTGTGGTATGGGGTAGTACTTATAAAACCTATAGTAAAGCTGCAAAAATAATTATCCAATTTATTCATAAAGTTGGGTTTTTGGATCACACAAACTCATTATTTTTCAAATCTAAGATCATGAAGTTTTATGACATTGTTGAGTTCCAATAAATACAAATGCTATATAAAGCAAGACACAAATTTTTACCAAGTCAAATACAAAGAAGGTTCCATGAACTGGTTGTTATGAATTATGTGATGAATTAAACTTTAGGAAGCAGAAACACAGTACAACTTTGAAAAGTTTTAGCCCTACAGTTAATGGGGTACAATTGTGGAATAATTTGGAGATGGAGATGAAACTATGTCCAAATATCAACCTGTTCAAATATAAATATAAACATTTTTTTTTTTTTAAGTATAAAGAAGAAATGATTTGTCACAAGGGTTATTTCTAACATGATAAATTATTGTAAGTGTATATAATCCATTATTATTATTTATTTTTTTTATATTGTTTTTTTGTTTGTTTCCTTGTGTTGTTGTTCCTTGTGTTGTAGTACAAAGGAACACTATGTTCCTTTGTACTATTGTGAAATGAGATTTTTTATTGTATTCATTTTGGGAGTGGGCACTTATAAGCTCTTTTGCTTCGGCCAACTTCTTTTGAGCAGAATGGTTACTGCTCAAATAAATGAATAAATAAAAATAATAAAGGTACCATTCTTCATTGGCTCACTCAAATCCTGAGGGTGTTTTATCATCCCTCTGTATAGATCACTGATCACCAGATCAGAGCGGTTCTTCTAGATTCAGGAATTACAGCAGAAGATGCTGAGCTAAGAGCCTTCAAAACCACGCTAAGCTTGTGCCAGGCTTCGGCCTTGACCATTCACTCATCAAGATCCTCTGATTCAAACTGGTCTCATCAATTCACGTCAGCAGAGACCAACTGGAGCCCCAAAGTGCATCAGGACTCTTTATCAAACAGACAAGACTCGCAAATATCAAACTATGTCTTATTAATTGATACATTAAGTATCATATGCATCTTTTACAAAGGTTTGTTTGAACTAAGAAATTTATGTTTCCTTCAGGCTGTAGATCTGCTGAATATCAAATTGTACCATAGCTTTATGTCTTTGTTTCTTTTCTTTTTACTGCTTAAGTTTTTTTCCCTATGCCCACTGTATGCATGTGTGTGTTAGACTAGTTTAAGTGTTTATGTAGTAAATAATCTTTTCTTTTTACTGCTTAAGTTTTTTTCCCTATGCCCACTGTATGCATGTGTGTGTTAGACTAGTTTAAGTGTTTATGTAGTAAATAATATCTTAGTTGTATCACACTTGAGGTTGTTCATTTTTTGTTCATAACTGAAGCTTCTAATCATGCAGATTTTAGCTACATGCTCTGTGCAGTATTGTACAGTAAGAAAGTTATTTTCCTTAACCAGGAATTAACATTCTTAGAACTGATAGACAGTTGACACTGAGAGGTCAAGTAAAAACTTACAGCTGATCTAAATATTTATAACTTATCATAACTAGTTATGATTGATTATACTTATTTCCCCTTGGAGCTGATTCATAAATTATTGGTGGAGAGTGCAGGCATGATAAAACAAAGGTTATGAGCTTAAGACACTGTCAACCTAAAAGTGTGTGCTTGATAGTAGGGCTGTACTAACAGACTCGAGACATTTTTCTTTAGTCTCGGACTCGTTGCGTTTGCACTCGGACTTGTATCGGGCTTGGCCATTGGACTCGCCAATTATTCTAGTTGGTGAGTCCATCAAAAAAATAAATAAAATTTCTCCTTCAAAACAAAACCAGATCTGCATGATGTCGCGACTGAAAACGTGTGGAAAACGCTAGGCACGCTGCTCTCCTTTTTTCCAAAGCACTCTGTAATCTGCGCTTGTGCTCCAGTGGCGTCTGCTGTTGGCAGACCATGACCCGCTCTCCATGAAGACGCAGAAGTTTCAGTAAAAAATTAATGGATTTCCAGCACTAAACATCGCTTACAGTAGCTCTGCTAATAGATTCATTTAAAAAATGGCTATCCTTGTACAGCTGTGATCATATGTTTCTCCATCTTGGCTTAGCTTTCAGTATTGTTCCAGGAAAAGATGTGCATGACCAGCGGTGCACTTACTGCGACCTGAAAAGTTTAGATGTTTCTAATTTAAATTTTCTAACGTTACCTGTTAGATTGTGTTTTATTTACGTCTACACCTAGATAGCCTTATGCAACAATTAAATATATACTGATGCAAAAAATTACTTTCAATCCAAGTCAGACGGTGGGGCGGTATTTTAGTTTGCAAATTTATTCAAAGAATATAGGAAATGAGAATACAACTCATAACTTGCAAACAGATTAGTAAGTATTAAAATCAGCTTCAAATATAGAAAATACAAATCCCAAAATTAATATAGTTTTAAAAGCAATCCATATATGATGGATGTTGCCCAATTAAGAGTAATACAAAATGCATTATAATATTCAAAAGTAATCAAAATAATAATACAAAGTATACAACAATACCTGTATATCAAAAGTCAAAATAGTATTTGTATCTGTAACTATCACAAAATTTTTCGTATCTGCATTCGGATACAACGTCGTACAGTACTTGATAAGACCATTATGACTTATCTTTTTTTTTCATATTATCATTGAACAAGTATGTTGTGTTAAACTAAAATAATTATTAATTTCTAAAAAAAAATATTTATCATGCAAGCAGAGGGATGTCATGACAAACATTTAGTGATCATCTGAACACAACTGAATCAATTCAATGTGCACACTTTCATTACGCAGAACACTTTAAGCGAGTCTTAATGTTTAGTGAACTTCACTAAACAAATGCATGCGTGCCGCGCAAAACAGCAAAAGGTAAGGATGCAAACATGTAGGACAAGTAGACAATGTACCCGTATCTAAGCTGATTGTTAGCCTACTCTTGAGGTATCGTAGCCTAAGCTTTAAATCATTGCTTTTTAAATATATACAAATACTATAATGTGTATGATGTATTATTATAGGTAAAATTACTCTTGCAACGCTCTGATTTTGGAGAGATGCACAGAGAGGCGACAACAATGCGGTGTTTGATTTGCGCTCTTTTTGCTCATAAGGTTTACATTCATTTACTTCACACTTGTGACTTTAGAGATCTCCGTATAATATTGCGCTGATCCCCTGGCTCACCTGTTATCTAGCAAACACCAGAGTGTGTCAGCTACAGCTGAGTATTCAGGCAGAATTATTCCTTGTCCGTTATTCGTTTTTAAAGCCATTATCTGAGCCATTTCAAATAAAGTATTCGGCTTCAGGCAAAAACCTAATTATTACATTACATATTTTATTTTTACATGCAACATAGATAAGGTCATAGACAGTAACAGTTCCACGCAATATTGTAATCCTAAAATTCACATCGTACTTGCAAACACTTTGTATGCATTATGGTTAATGCATACTGGAGTAGTCAATTGTTTCCAACAGCGCTCGACTAGTCTATGCAATCCCTAGTACAGTATGACAAAAATTTTGCTGTATTTATGTGCGCATGTCCAGTAGAGCCAAACGTGGCCTTGCCGTGCGCATTTGTCATATCCCGAGCATTGTGTGTGTGTGTGCACTGTGCCAAGGCATCAGACATTTACATTTTTGACCACAGACATAATGTCAGCAAAAGCAGCATTATTAAGTAAATAAAATGAAAATAAAGTACATAAAAATAATTTGACTTACAGCTCCAAACTCTGGGCCAGTGTCCTTTATAGTTTAGCTCCCCGGGTTGGACTTGGGGTAAAACCATTACTCATTACCAGGGCCCCAAAGGAAGAGAGGGCCCTTGAAAAGTATGAATCTGAAATATATTTTATTTTACCTGGATATTTTAATGGGTGGGGGGCATGGGGGCCCATTAGGAATGCCTATGCATAGAGCCCAGGATCTTGTGTAGCTTTCTTTGAAGCTTTTAAATGCAGCATGTGTGTATGCAGTGTGAAGTAATTTGAGTTTAACCTAATAACCTGAGTTTCTGATTTTTCACTTTCTCTATTCTCCGTTTCCCTATCTTTAATTCTTCTCAGCTAATGTAACAAACTCAGATGTATCCTTCCTGAATGCTATTGCTCAGTTACTAGTTAATTAAATCTAAATTTAATTACATTTAACTGTTTATCTAGAGAATAATTATTAAGTTATTGGGGTTTTTTGATAGCACAAGTGAATAACACATGGTATGGTCCCCATGCTTAGACCCGCAGCAGCTGTGACCAACCATGGTGTGCTGCCTAACACACATCTTGCAGTTAAACACTAGTGCTACCAATTGTTCCTAATAATCAGATTGATTACCCTTTTTTAATAATAGCAGTCAGCTATTTTTAAATCCGTTTAAATTCTATACCCACTCTTGTTTCATTCTGGTTTGATGTTCTCTCTGAACCTCAAAAGGAAGCAGAGACAATTTTTTATTTCTGATTTGTTTATTTTCAACATGCGCTCTTATTTTATGACCCTGTTACACAAGTCATCTAGACCAATACTAGGGCATAATTATAATCCTGAACACCAAGTAATAAGCATAATCTGAATAGGAATGCTCTCCTCTTTCTTTTCTTTCATCTACTGCACTTACTCAGAGATTGAGCCTGTTGTGATCTATCAGTAAGTTCTGAGTGATAATGTGACCATAAGAACCATAAGTCTTAAGTCATCAATTAGAACTCTGCTTATGCCCCTGTCAGCAAACATATGCTGACACAGACCTACCTTAGCATTCTGCTATCCACAGCTAAGATAAAAACAGAATACAGTAGGCGGCCAGCCTTTCTGGGGCTTACCGCCGCGCATAACTGTAATTCAGTCGCCTGTTAAAATCTTTCGCGAAACTACCGCCAGGTGGCGCAAAGGGACGGATTGCGAAATTAATGTAATTGTAAAATGAGATAAAAGGAAGTTTTTTTTTTTTACAAATTGTTAATTTTTAAAATGTAGGATAGTCTTAGACTACAGTCTACTAAACAAAAATTAAATGAAGACCTTAACACAAAGGATCATATGCATGCTATTTTTATTAAACAATAAATAAATATAAGGCCTATATAAGCTAAATGTTTTAATTTCATTTTCATTTCGATTCTTGGTTTAAAAAAATCTTCAGGTTCCATATGCAGAGCAAAATGGGAACGGTCCAGCATTTAGCAATAATTAGTATTAACTCTGTTATTATTCTTGATTTTTCAAACTACCAGCAATTTAGAATTATGCCTTATGTGTGACCAAAAATTAAGTATAATTAAATGAAACCTATACACGACTCATATATTTTTTTCCTCTGACAAACTCAGCTCAGCTGTGGACGATTTAAAAATGTTTGATATAAAGCAGTGGTTCTCAACCCACCGCCCGTCACGAATTCTAATGCGGCCTGCACCACATGCTGAGTAAAAAAAAAAGTTCAGTTTGTAAAAATTTTTTGTTTACATCAATGTAAAAAAAATATGCTACTAATGAAATATAAGCTATATCCTAATGTTTTTATGTGATTTTTTTCTTCTTCATATATTATTTTCAGACATGAGCACTGGCATAAGCATTTAACGAACACATACAAGCGCACACTTTGGCAGAATTCAATTCAAATAGTCATCAACAGCCATTAGGTAAATTGCCTGTAAGGTAAAATTGCGCATCAGAATGGACACATTTGTTTTTTAAGAGAGGAAAAAAAAGAAATTAAAAAAATGCCAGCGAATGAACATATACAAACTGTCAACAGTCGCAGTATCTGTATTGAAGGAGAAGTGCAGGATTTTCATTTTTTTTTTTGCCCCGCAATTCACTTGAAGAAGTTCAGATAAATGGAAACACCATACACTATGTAACAATCCTTAATTGAAGAAATGTGGCAAATATCTCAAGAAAGAACCTCATATTATTAAATTCAAAAGTGCTTTCCATATTTGGGTCAAAATAGGCTACATTTGTGAACGCACATTTTCTGAAATGTTGCGCATCAGGTCATGCAAGCCTGCATCTTAAACCCTCTGTTAAACTTTCTGCGTCCGCTATGGACCGCTAGGTAGGCGTGATGTAAAAATCGTCATTGGAGAGTGTGTGCCGAGGCTCTGAGCAGACGACCACGCGGACATGTGCCCCTGGTCAGTAGGCTTCAAAAACACAATTGCACATGTGCAGGCAGAGTAAAGAAGCTATTGAATGCGTCAATAAAAGAATATAAAGACAGTCAGATGTACAATAATTCTGGGCAATTGCAGAGCTGGCCATCAGCCTGCACATTCAGAAGTATAAATTGAAGAAGTCTGCGTCCGCGCTGGCCGTGTGCGCGTCCGGATTGCTAATGCGGAAAGTATAACACAGGCGTTACAATCGCAACTTCTTTGTGTTACTCCTTTCAAGCTGAATCTCACAAAATTGGTCAGCTCCCGACAGCATCAGGTGTTTTATTTATGGGGAGTAGAATTGTTTATTTCAATGAATGTAATAGATTATATATCATAATAGTTTGGCTATAATATTATAAATCAGGTTGGTTTGTATTACTGACGTAATATGTAAATTATATGCGTAGACTTGCACTTAGACCATAGTGCGGCTCGCTGGAAAAAAAGGTTGAGAACCAATGATATAAAGGTTGCTTCCCATTTTAAACAGGAATTGTTCATTTAAAAAAATCTAATTATATTGTTAGTTCTAATTATATTGTTAACACAAGTTCATTTAGAACTTTTTTATTTATAAACACCTTGAGAATTTAAAGTTAGTTTAATAGTATTTAAATTCAAGTTTTAAAAAAAGGTTTTAATTGCTTAAATTATTTTGATTAATTAATAATATGTTACAATGTTTATTCTTGTAAATAAATACGTGTTTATTCTTTAGGAAAACAAGGGGAAAAATAAGGGACAATCCGAATATTTGTTTTGCTTTACCTATTTATGTAAGCTACAATTATTCAAATAATAATAATAATAAAATAATATAATTAAAAAATACCATTGGCCTGAGTAATTTTGACCATTATATAATTGTGACTTTAAAGATTAGTCATTTAGGTGGTAAAAATACTGTGAAATTAATAATGGCATGGATTTTGGAGCATAACAACTGAAGGTTTATGAAACATTATCCAATAAAGCATTTTTTTAAACAACGGAACTTAAAGTTGTGAACTAAAATATTATTTCAACCATACAGCATGTGAATAAATAAAATGCATAATTTTCATAAAATTTCATTATTCATAAAATGCAACGTTTCTGGTGTTTGGATTTGTACTTCAATATAATGAGCTCCAAGTTTAAGAATAGTCCTAGACTTCTCTCTCTCTCTTTAACAGCATTAGCTCAATGATATACGTCTTCCTTCCGTTAGACTTTTCCTCGGAGACCCGCGCGCTGTGAGGCGGGAACAGAGGATTCCACTTGGTCTTAAAGCCTTCCGCAAACATCCACCATCACAAATAACAATGATTTTCGTAAAATAATGATTAATTATTAATTGATGATTTGTTATTATCATTATGGTCTTGTGAAAATAATGATATGGGCTTCGTGAAAATTATGAAGTGTAGTGCAGGCATGTTTCAGTCGAGTAACACACCGTTCCTCAAAGCCAAAACACAGACCCAATTCTGTTCAGCTGGAGGGGGTTGGGTTTTGGATAGTTATTCATGGCTTGTGGGGTCGAGATAAAGGTGTGAATTGCTCTTTCATATGGACAGTGTCTTATGAGGCTTTCACTTGCTGAACCGGTTTATATAGGACTGTTGTTTTG